>NW_028250090.1:0-11635 GCF_964263255.1 Lissotriton vulgaris
ACTGAACAGATTTACACCATTTAACAACAAGCATTTACAATGCAATGGTCTCAGCATTCTTAAAGTTAGAGCTATTGGCATTGCACATGACATTATTTTTATTTATGTTTTTGTTTGAAAACATAAATAAATGGCATTGTCATTTACAATGCCAATAGCAGGGCAGGAGAGCAAGCACAACCAACGAGGGGGCGGGGGCAGGAGAGCAAGCACAACCAACGAGGGGGCAGGGGCAGGAGAGCAAGCACATGCAACGAGGGGGCATGGGCAGTAGAGCAAGCACAAGCAACGAGGGGGCAGGGGAAGGAGAGCAATCACAAGCAACAAGGGGGCAGGAGAGCAAGCACAAGCAACAAGGGGGCAGGAGAGCAAGCACAAGCAACGAGGGGGCAGGGGCAGGAGAGCAAGCACAAGCAACGAGGGGGCGGGCGCAGGAGAGCAAGCACAACCAATGAGGGGGCAAGGGCAGAAGAGCAAGCACAAGCAACGAGTGGGCAGTAGAGCAATCACAAGCAACGAGGGGGCAGGAGAGCAAGCACAGCCAGGGGAGCAAGCACAGGCAGGGGAGCAAGCACAGCTAGGGGGCAGGGGAGCAAGCACAGCCAGGGGCAGGGGAGCAAGCACAGCCAGGGGGGCAAGCACAGCCAGGGGAGCAAGCACAGCCAGGGGAGCAAGCACAGTCAGGGAAGCAAGCACAGTCAGGGGAGCAAGCCACATTTACACGCTAATCTTGACCAGTATCTGTTGGCCTGGTTTAAAATACTCAAATTGTCTAGGACTGCTGTGAAGTACACCTCTTATCAGGCGCGGGAGAGTCATGGCTTTGTTTTTTCACGGCTGTTAGCTTTAATGCGGATACTTTTTAATTGTATTAACTGGAGTCGCCATGTGGCTGCCTTGAATTCTCAGCAGATTTCCCCATCATTCAAAACCGAAAACAATGGCTATCCCGGTTCGTGTGTGAAAAGTACAAGCATAGGCGGTGCGTCTTTGTGGTCAGACTGCTCATCTTAATAATATTTTTTATAAAGGGCGGCACGCCAAGCTTGTGCATTTTTGTTGGCACTGCACTGTTTCCTGATGGCGCCTATTCCGTCCACAGTCTTCTAACACCCTCCAGATTTGCAGCTTAACCCCACCGCCTCTCTAATCACTGCTTGACCTTTCCTTGAAGCATTTGCAATGCAATAGGTCTCGCATTACTGAAAGTTTAAAGCTATTGGCATTTCAAATAATAATGCAACACAAATAGCTCAAACTTTCAGTACTGTGAGACCTATATTATTGCAAATGCTTATTTATTGTCTGGCCAAGGTCCAGTTTGAGTTAACCCTCTTCATCCATTGATCTGTTCAACTGTCATTTACATGTTGCTTCCGCCCACCACGGCATGCACCTTTATGCAAATGCACCAACCTACTTCAGCTACTGGCTCTCCACCCATCAATTCAGTCAGTACAACTTCTTCCCCAACCCATTTTGATCTGCATTTAACCCCATACCACTTCCCACGACAAAGTGACCAGACAGCTCGACTGCAACCACAGCCTCCACATTACTGAAAAACAGTCCACTGAATCAGATACACTACTTTGTTAACTGGGTGTACCTACTGTAGTACCTGCTTGTACCAATAGTGGTTACTTGTTTAAATGTTGGCCCCAATAATGAAGTCCATTCTCCCCTGTGGGAGATGTGTGGGGGGGTAAAGCAACGGGGCACAAGATGTCGATTGGGACTCATTCACACCGATCTTACACACTTTGCGTTAGTTACTCCCCATATTCTCCAGACGTGTTCCTGAATACCAGTTTTATGCTACACCTACCCATGGCAGAAAAACTGCTAATCTGTCTTGGGAGAGCTCAAGGTAGCCAGCGGGCTATGAGCAGTGCGGGTGATCGCACATAGGGCCGGTCATGGTGCGTCCATCGTGGGAGAGGGAGCCGGGCACCACCCCGGGCCAGGAAAGGCACGGTGAAGCACTTCTAACCTGTGATACCCTTCTCTTTGCCACATGCAATGTTGACGGCCTCCTAGCAGAGTAAGGGAGTTCACGGAACTATGTTTCATTCCCGACACCAAAACTGAGAAGTGCTTGTTAGTGGAGCATGGGAATGCAGGTTACTCTGGGGTATGGACGGAACTCCTTCGGACTTCCGAGAGTGCACCGACCTGTTCGTTCGCCGGACAATTAGGCCCTAAGCCTCACCTCTGATGGAGCTGCGCTAGCCCCCCTCCCCCCCGGCAGACCGTCTCCGGCGGCTGCAGGGTATACAACACCGTCGTAGTTCCTTCTGGGGAGGGCGTTCGTACTCACTGTACTTGGCTAAAGCTGTTCCAGGAGGTGCACCGGCCGATCCTAAGCCTGAGAGACTGGGGGTGCTTGGAGTGCCCAAATGCCACTCTCTAACACCCGTTGCCCCCCCATGGACCACTCTGCCGCACCGACAGCACCTGCTCCGAGAGAGCCTGCCGCCGCGCCGGAGGAGCTGCATGACCCCCCTTCCCCTCCGGCGGGGAGGATCACCTTCCAATCCTCCTCAGGCGGGTCCGCAGTGTCTGTGTCTTCATGTTCCTCAGAGCGCGACTTGGGGGTCTTGCACGCTTCAAACAGGATTTTGGTCTGTTTGGTATCAGTGCGCCCCATGGCATTGGCTGGCGAGCAAAACAGTGGGGGGGCAGTGCAATGTCCGGCAGCACCTGTTATCCTTGTTTAAGTATTAGGAAGGCGGGATTGTAGGACTCAGGGGGCGCAGAGCAGTTTACACCTCTGGAGTAGGCAAGGGCGCTAGCCGCAGCACAGCGGTATGAGGTATTGTGCAGGTACGACCCACCAGTATTGCAACCTTCTGATCTGCTCTGCGTGTCGATATGGGCATAGGACTAAAGCAAAGGCAAGGGCGTGTTGAGGTGAGGTGAGGAGGGTGTAGAAATGATCCAGAGGAGGCACCCCACACTCCCTGCAGTGGCCCCGGGCCGACCTCTATCTATGGACGCGCATCCATCAGCCACAGCAAATCTTCAGCGTTCCCCTGGGCGGCCCATTCAGCTTTCACAAATTGGCTGCTTCCGACGGCACACGAGCAGCTGCAAAAGCCGCCAAGGCAAGAGGCGAACAGTGTGCCCTCTATTTAGGCTGGGGGCGTTGGAGCTGATGCTGGTCAGGCAGGGATCTCAACAAGCAGAAAGTGATATAGTCAGCAGTTTTTGGCACCCTTCACGGCAATTTACACAATGGCGGACGTCCCCGTCAGCGGGCTATGAGCAGTGCGGGCGATCGCACATAGGGCCGGTCATGGTGCGTCCATCGTGGGGGAGGAGCCGGGCATCACCCCGGGCCAGGAAAGGCACGATGAAGCACTTCTGCAGGGCCCTCGAGTATCTTCAGTCGCCGGGTGGCTGCGCAATTCAACAATTTCAGGTCGTGCTGCACCTTCACTCCGTGGAGCAATCGTCGCCGCAAATCAGTAGGATCGGGTGCAAGCGAGCTCCGCACTGCTGCACTCACCACAGGAGTAAACATGGGCGGAAAATCCGTTCCGCTCGCGGATTTTGCGGATTTTCGGTAAATTCGCAATCCGCGAACTCCCGCGAATTTACCGAAAATCCGCAAATCCGCGAGCGGCGGATTTTTCCGGGGGCAAAAGTTCAAGCCTGCCCTGTTGTAACTATTTTAGGATGGCGCCGGCAAGCTGCCAGCGCCATCCTAAAATAGTTACTAAGTTAGCTTCAACAGGAAGCTCTAGTAGATAAAATAAAGCAGGTGCTCGCAACTGCTTTATTTTATCTATTAGAGCTTCCTGTTGAAGCTAATTTAGTAAGTATTTTAGGATGGCGCTGGCAGCTTGCCGGCGCCATCCTAAAATATTTACAAATGCCCTTCCTGTGACCCTTCCTGTGGAGCTTTTTCTCTTCATCTGCTGAACTGATCTTTCTCTGACCTTTTATGCACACAAGAGGCATGTGAACTCGCATGGAAGCCCCGCACGTTTGTCCCCGCGCACACACTCGCGGTTTGCACCGTCTTCCCGCCATTCACCCACTATGATGGACAGCTCACTCAAGGGACCCCTGCGCCCTTCGGGGCGATTGCATAGTAACACACACATGGTCGCTCGAACTAGTTGATGCTCAAATTCAGTGACTCATTCATTAGCCCAAAAACAATCATGAGCGTCTTCGAGGCTGGACAGGTGTGCCTCTTCCCAAATCTACCGTGGAAAGTCAGCTGTGATGCTGGGTAGAGGCCTTTGCATCCTTGACTTTCATGAGCGCAATCCCCGTGCTGTTCCGGTGACCAGCTTCTTTCTCTTCATATTATTGTGTTCGCACGGGTTGCTGCAAGTTCGCACGCGTTTTGTACAATTTCGCAATTTGCGAAATTGTACAAAACCCTCGCGAACGTGCAGAAACCCGTGCGAACATAAAAAAAAAAAACGCAAATTCGCGAGAATTCGCGGATTTTGCGGATTGCGAGTTCGCAAATCCGCAAAATCCGTGAACGCGAGATCCGCAAAATTCGCCCATGCTTACACAGGAGTCCCCGGTCACCGCCGTGCTCTGCCGATGCTCTGATGCGGCAACTACTCTCTGTTGGAGACCTCCCGCCACTCCGGCCCAGAGGCCCACACAGCCGCAGGAGGAGCTGCATGGAGGAGCAGCATGACCCCCCCCTCCGGCGGACACCAGCCCAAATAAGGCCGTGGGGTGCCGGTAGGAGAGTGGGGGGGGAGTGTGCAGACTCACCGCGATAGCAGCTCCGGCCAGCAATGTCCCGACGGCCAATTTTGATGCTGTGGAGACTCTGGGGGACGCAGAGCACGGTGTGGAGGACTCCGCTTCCCTGCTGGCTGCTATCTCAAGCTCTCTGCTGTTCCGCGGCTGTGTGGTTTGTGCCTCTCAGCAGGAAGAAGGGAGCCGTAAGGATGCCGCCGAAGACAGGAAGCAAGGGGGTGAGAGGACGTGGAGCGGTATCGGGCCCTGAGGACACAGTGAAACCAGCTACTGCAACTGCCAGTGCAAGTAATTCAGCTGGACGCGACCCCGGGGTTACAAGCCCCCGCCCTGGAGCAGAGAAGAGCAAAGTAGGTGATCAGCAGCAAAATTCAAGGACCCGAACGCTCTGCTTTCACATAAAAAATGGCGGCCGCAAACAACCTGAAAAGAAAAAAAAATTAAACACCCACAATGGCCCACCTCTGAATGACGAAACAAAGGGGGTGGGGCTTAAAAAAACACAGAAACGCCCACGAATGTGCTCCCAGAATGATTGCCACATCTATCTTCCAATGGCTAGCCTCCATTTATGGAGCTAGCCAATGGAAGAGAGAGCCCCAGTACTGGAGATCAAAATTTCTCGGCTGCACGACACTGCTGGGCAGTGTACGCTAGGCCGAGACCTTAAAAGGGATCTTTCTGAACCAAGGGCTACCTTTTCGCCAAATTTGGTGCAATTCTGCCAGCAGTTCGGGCGGTAGCCGTGTCTAAAGTTTCCTATGGGAATTAACATGGAGAAAACAAATTTTGGGACCCCCTTTTTTCTCGGCCCCCGTTTGCCGAATCACCCCAAAACTTTTGAGATTGGAGCTGACCGGAGTGCCCCACGAGTTTTGAAAATTTCGCGAAGATTCATCAATATACGCCAAAGTTATTGGGAAAAGAATGTTATGATTTTCCTATGGATAATAGGTCCTAACTACAACTACCTACTGGCGACCGCCAGTAGGTAATATATATATATATACATATATATATACATATGATGTTATGAACACACAATTTAGGAATTTAAAAATATATAACATAGCCAGCCGAGCTTTATGTAATAGTATTTTTACTATGTCCTTGTTTAGCAATGGGAGGAGTCAAGGGAAGTGACCGTCAGTATATAACCACATGTATCTCTGGGACTGTCATGTGATCAAGTCCGGGTTCCTCGTACGAAGCGCGTCATGTTTCTGTTCCCATCGATGGAATAAAGCACTTCACTTAATCTACGAAACCCTTGTTGTGGTCTGTACCTGTGTTCGTGTTGGAGCCGCTGTCTGGTTGCTTTCACTGCAGGATTGTGGAATCATATATATATATATATGTATATTTATGTATATATATATATATCTATTTATATCCAACCGAGTTGGCTTTTCCTCCTTCCCAGCCTGTGCGGCGCTCTTGTGCGGTGTGTAACTCCTGCGGTTAAAAGCCCAAACCGTTAATAATGTTCCAGAACTCCCCGGTCTCCCAGGAAAATGGACCGCACTCGTTTCAGGTTGGTAACCAAACCTTTTATTTCTTTTCTTCCATGATCATTATATTTCTTATGTTAAAGCAGACGCGGGATATCACCCTATGCGTTTCGGCATTGCAAATGCCTTGTTCACGGTAATACTCTGCAATCATTTCCTGACATTTAATCTTTTCAAGACACACAAGTGAAATTACATCATTTCCATTCCACGCCCCCTGCTACAAGGCTTTCTGGGATATGTAGTGTAGTGCTATAAAATTTCGAATTTCGCCAACCTTGCTTTCATGAAAAACATGGCATGAGTCTGTTGCTTGGGAATATTTACATTGATAACCGATGCTAAGCTATCTTAAGTTTGTGTGCAATTGTTCCAGGTTTTATGGCAACACAAATTTCGATCTAAAACTTGATCGGAGGTAAAACCGCTCCCTGGATTGATGTTTTTACTGTCAGTATTCTCCTTTACTCTTTTGGGAATTCAGGTCCAATGTCATCATGTTGTGGATAAAGTAACAAAGGTCCAAGAATTCCAAGGCTTTAACAACGCTTGAATAAGCTGTGATTTTTGTTGAAAGGAGACACACTCGAAGCTCTGGACCTCTTGGGCTTCATGTAGCAAAGCAAGTTTTAAGGAAAAATGAGTGTGTACTCCAAAGAAGATCTCAAGAATTTTTCAGAATTAATATTCGTTCCCAGGAGTTGTAGTACAAAGGACAGAGCTGTTTTTCATTGCAGAAAGGTAATTTTTATTGTTTTGCATAGAACATGAACAGCCGACACGTGTTTCGCCCCCTCATGGCGATTTGCGCCGGGGCTTTCTCAAGGCTGTAGAGAAAGACGGAATGTTTCAATAAGGTGTACAAAATGATAACAGTTGACCCCAAGAGGAACAGAAAAACACTAAGGTGCAAGGGTGATTGTGAAGGTTGATAGTGTCATGGCATCAGAGCCTTATCTGCTTTTTCAGGTAGTGGTGAAACTTGAAGTGGATATAGTTATTGTGACTAGAATTGTGCTGGGATAGCGCAAACTAAAGAGTGCAAAATAGAAAAGGGAAGTGAGACAAGTGTGATATATTAAAAACAGCAAAATATATGAGAGTGGTTTCTCAGTATTCGAATTTCTTCGGGCAACCCTAAAGGTATACCACGATAGCAGATCGGAGAGAGAAAGAAAAGAGCAGATGAGCAGACAGAAAAGTCACAATGTAGAAAACAATGTATAATAGATATACCTAGTTTTACTTTTCTGACGTCGAGTATTTAGTTATCCAAATAGTGTCAATGTCCAAAATTTCAAAAATACAATTTTTCAGGAACAAGGTTCTACTGTCAAATCAAAGCACAATTATTAATTTTTAGTAACCAATAACCAGGTCTGATGCTTACACATGTCATTTCAGATAAACTCTTTTGGCAAGTGAGAATTACAGACAGTGCGTTCAATGTTAATGACATCTATCTGTGATAGCAAAGGTCAGAATGGTTCACATTGGTTCACAGATTATATATTGTAACATAACATTTTTTTTTTTTTTTTTTTTTTTACATTACAGTTTGTAGACATGGCTATTTTAATCATTGCATCAAGTTTTCTCTAAACCTGCATAGATAGCACCTCTACTCATGACAGTTAAACCTAGTTAGTGTACCTGCATATCACGGGTTACCTAGGTGAAAAGCATATATTAGGAAGTGGCTCAAGCTGTGTTAAAGAAATAGCCATTAACATAATAAATAGTCAGAAGCAGTGTAGCCTTAGTTTCTATGGTCAGGGACACTAAATTAAAATATGTAAAGTTGTGCCCATTCATTACATTTAACGGGACTCTGGTTCCTAATTTAATCTGATAAAACGGAGGTGATGACATTCGGGAGCTTGAAACCAGCATGGTCCCCACAATGGTGGCCACCGGAGTTGGGATCTCCCCCCCAACCGGTGGTTAAGGTCCGCAACCTGGGAGTCACCTTTGACAACAAACTGACTTTCCACCATCACACCAATGCTGTTGTATCATCTGCATTCTACACCCTCAAAAAAATCAAGAAACTCCTTCCTTATCTACCACAGTCAGCCGGCAAAACACTTATCAGTACTTTAGTGTTTTCTAAAACGGATTACTGCAACTCTCTGCTTCTTAATGCTCAGGAAGGAGTCCTCAACAAACTCCAGACCGTGCAAAACGCGGCTGCCAGAACCTTACTCTCTATTTCCAAATTCACATCTGTCTCCCATCACATCAAAGAGCTCCACTGGCTCCCAATCAGGAGCCGAATAAAATTTAAGGCCCTTTGCATAGCCTATAAGACCCTTAACCACCCAGGGCCTAAGTTCCTAAAAGAAGCTCTACGCCCATTGGAGCATCGCAGAACCCTTCGATCCTCCACAGTTTTCATGCTGTCTGTCCCTCGGACAAAAAAGGCCACTTGGGGAGACAGGTGCTTCACTACAGCCACTGCTAAATTGTGGAACAGCCTCCCACTGCACATCAAAACCGCCCCCACGCTCCTTAAATTCCGAAAAAACCTCAAGACATGGCTTTTCTCCTCTGCCTAACCACCCCGTCAAAGTGTAGGAAGTTCTGTGATCACTAGCGCCGAGACACCTGTATGGGTATTTGCGCGCTTTAAAAATAGCAAAAAAATAAATAAATAAATAAATAAATTGTTTAGCAGTTTGGGTATTTTTTCGTAATTATGCGGATATTATACCATGTGTCTTAACTTATTGTCAGAACAGCATTAAAAAATGCCCCATAAATTCAGCTAAACCATATTCCAAAACCAACACTGTTTTAAAAATCGAACGCTTTTGCACAGGTAGATGTAGTTGGTAATAAGAGGAGCCGGTAATGTACAGGCGACTGTACAGCTTGCAGTGTTCTAATAATCTATTTTAAAACGGGCGCGCAAGTAAGTTTAGGTATTTACCCTTCATAGTGCGTTCATTTAGTTTCTTGGGCAAGTCACAAAATACAGATTATTATTGTAATCCGGAGGGCCGACATCAAGCATGCAGGTTTAACCCAGGTTTAAGCAAACCGGGACACGATCTTTCAAAGTATCTAATTGGGCGTGGGCACTATGGGGAACTAACCGTCTCACGAGTGAGAGCCGGCAGGCAGAGGAGTAATACGCGCCAAAAACGTCTACATTCCCCGAAGACTTACTCGTTTGGCTAATGCCCTCTTCAGTCCTGCTCCGAGTCCTTCAGCGTCAGGGCGGTCCTCGGGTTGAATCCCGGCGGTTTCCACACTCGCGGTCACCCGGTAGTTAAACGGTGTGAACCGGAAGGGGAACCGGATAGGCGCGTTTGTCTAGATAGACTTCGCTACGTTTTTGATGTTGATACTTTCATTTTTGGTAGACCCGATTTTCACACGTATGGAGCTGTGCTCTGTAAGTTTTATAAATAAATAATGTCAGTTAAACAGAAACAAAAAGGAATTTGTACTCGAGTTTGCCAGGTCAAATATACTACACTCGGTACGATGGTTGCCATTTTTAAGTGGTGTGGATGCCTGATTAGCAGGATAGCAGCCAATTGTGGCCCGGGCATCACAGGACAGATATAATGTTTTTTAATTATGAACCATATAATTTGCATATTGTTTGTCAAAATTACAAAAAGGAACGCTATTGGGAAGTGATTTATATCGAAAAATCAGAATTCTAATTGTATTTAAGTAAAAAGACCCTGTCAAACAGCGAGAATTCACAGCCTACAGGGCAGGTAGAGGTAGGAGAATGAAAGTTGTTAGCTGGGCACAGTCGGGTGACTCACACTAAGTTCTGGTCTGATGGTAGAATTTAGGGGATAATATAAACAATATTGAAAATAGGGTTTGTTAGCAGGGCAAGCATCAGTATCACATTATCTTTCATTTGTAAATATGCTCTCAGCAGATCCACATTATTGATTGGGCAAGTCTTATCAAAGGGCGGTGGATTATCTAAAAAGGTCTAACTGAAAAAACTGCACATTGATACAGGGCCTACTACCATTGTTCATATAATCAATTGTGAGCTTATAGCTGTGTCCATATTTATTAGTTGTGAGCTTATGGCCATGTCCATGTAATTGCTGCATCTTCTCATAGAGTGGCAAGATGAAGTTGATCACAGCCAGTGATGCCATTCGTACTCCTGAAACAGTCCATTTTTACTGTGTCCATACCTATGATTGGTGCACTTTCTTGTCATTGCTGCATCTTCTCATAGAGTGGAAAGATGAGGTTGATCATAGCCAATGATGCCATTCATACTCCTGATTCAGCCCATTTTTTACTGTGTCCATACCTATGCTTAGTGCACTTTCTTCTCGACGAAGCATTTGGTCCAAGTCGCCTCCTCGTTTGGGTATTTTTAGTCTTTTAATACCCACAAATGAAAAGTTCAGGTTGTTCTTGTGATATGGTAGAAAATGTTCTACAAGACATTGTCTAGTGTCTGTTCCATGGATGTTGCGATAATGTTCTTGTATCCGAACTTTCAAGGGTCTTTTTGAACTACCGATGTAGTGTTGACCACAAGGGCATGTTATTAGGTAAATTGCATAGGTGCTTTCGCAAAGAGGTTACAAGGAACAACCACTATCTAAGGCACTAACAAAATTCAAAAAGACTGACAGGCAAAGCTTACTACACAATAACCAAGTGCGAGAGAGGAAACAAACAATTCGGTTCAACACCGAATACAACAGCGGACAACAATACATCCGCAAGACCCTACAAAAACACTGGCACCTGTTGAAAGACAATCCAACCTTGTCCAATGCACTACAAGATAAACCTCAGATGGGCTTTTCACGTAGCAGAAACCTAAGAGACATCCTATGTCCATCATTTCTGGATATCAAACCAAAACCACGATCTTTTCCACCTCAGACCGTGGGTTTTTACACTTGTACGAACTGTTCAATCTGCAAACTGGGCAAATCAAGAACCAAAGAGGTCTTAATCAATGGCCACAAACACAAGATCATCGACCTCATCAACTGCGAAAGCACCTATGCACTACCTGAAAAAGCAGATAAGGCTCTGATGCCATGACACTATCAACCTTCACAACCACCCTTGCACCTTGGTGTTTTTCTGTTCCTTTTGGGGTCAACTGTTATCATTTTGTACACCTTATTAAAACATTCCGTCTTTCTCTACAGCCTTGAGAAAGCCCCGGCGCAAATCGCCATGAGGGGGCGAAACACGTGTCGGCTGTTCATGTTCTATGCAAAACAATAAAAATTACCTTTCTGCAACGAAAAACAGCTCTGTCCTTTGTACTACAACTCCTGGGAACGAATATTAATTCTGAAAAATTCTTGAGATCTTCTTTGGAGTACACACTCATTTTTCCCTAAAACTTCCAATGTCATCATGTGCACATT
>NW_028250091.1:0-95149 GCF_964263255.1 Lissotriton vulgaris
CTCACAGAGCCTGCTGCCTGAGACCCTCTTTTGCTGCTGCCTCCTGACCCTACTGCGTGGGACCCTCTCCTGCTGCTGCCTCCTAAGCTTGCTGCCTGGGACCCTCTCCTGCTGCTGCCTCCTGAGCCTGCTGCCTGGGACCCCTCACCACTCACTTCCACCACAGGTGTTCCATGTCCACAGGGACGGCAAGGGCAGAAAGGATCTGTGCCAGTCCATTCTCCAGCGAGGAGCTAGAGGTCCTTGTGGATGAGGTGCTGGCACAGTACCCAAGGCTGTTTGGTGGTCCCAATGTCGTGGGAAGTCACCATGAAGGTAGCTGTCAGGCAGGGGGGTGTCAGACGTTTAGTTGTGCTGCTGCAGTATATGCCTGAGGGTGTGGGGTTGTGTCAAACACAGACAAACTGTCTCCAGGGCGAGGGAGTGTGTGTGTCACAATGTCACTCTTTGACATGCCTGCTCCTGAATTTGTGAGTGGGGAGTGTCACATTGTCAGCTATACAGAGCCACCGAATGTTTGCCATGTAGATCCCAGGACAGTAATTGCTTGTGTGAGTATTTCTGTGTGCCCCTGTTGTCTGACTCAGTGTGACCCAGAGAGTCGGACCAGTGGCTGCCCACACAAATGAAAAACACCACCAGACTTACATGTTCCTTGCACCAGTTCCTTCCCCCTGAATCTTACATATGCCACATCTGTGCCCTGTGTAATTGCAGACTTACACACTTCTGTTGATGCATATTATGTTGATGCATCTTGCATTTGTGAGATTATCCTGGACCCTCTACGCCCCAATGTGTGCATGCAATCACATCTGTATGGGCCATGCTAAGTGCCCTTGCGAGGGGTCCCCTAGTTTGGGAGGGAGGGAGGTTACAATAGGTCCTGAGTCTGGGTCTTGCTAATGTACTGATTGATGTTGGTACCTGACATTGTGGAACTGGTCATTAACCCTTCTTTTCTCTCATACATACAGCTCAAGGTAAACCAGCGTAAGGCCGTGAGGAGGGCCATTGCAGCAAAGGTGCGAGCCCTGGGGGTATCCAACCGCTGACGCACACACTGCCACAAGAGGTGGGACGACATCAGTCGGCTTGAAAAAACCATGGCTGAGATGACATTGGGGATGCTACCACACCCAGGGCGTTTGGCACGGCGCAGCATGGCTCAAGTGATGGCACACATCTTGGCAGTGACTCGTCCAGACCTGGATGCACGTCTGAAGGAGCATGGCAACCAAGGCAGGGATGGTGAGTATCTGGGGAGCGTGACTTTGGCTTGGACTGGATGCATGTGTACAGGGCCTGTGGCAGCGGTGAGCCATGCGATGTGCATATGTTGCTGTGCTGTGTCATGTGAGTGTCTGCTGTGATGTGTGCTTGTATCAGGTATTGTGCCACCCTGGCCTTACTGAGCAGATCCTCCCTGCTGTACTTTCCCATTGCTAGATGTGTTGGGCTCCACATTGTCATTCAGCGTTGGGATGGTGTGGGTGATCTATTATGGGGTGAACAGCAGTGTCCACTTGCTGATTGTGAATTTATGTATGCTGACTTTGCCTGCACCATGATCGTTGGTGCCCCAACATCTGCAAATCATGTGCCCCAGATTACCACATGGTGCTTGCTATGGCCTACGTGGCATTGGGGACCGTGATGTCCTAATAGGTGTGTGTGTTGTTCCCTCCTGTTCCCTGAAGGTCTGTTAGTGGTAACAAGTGTCGTACCCTCATCATGTCCCAAGGTGTGGGCAGGCCAAGTTGTGTGTGTAGTACACTTCATCTACGGGCAGGATGTAGTGCTGTGTGGCATCAACATGGCTCACTCATGGCAGATATTCAGCGTTGCAGGTACTGTTGTGGTCTATGTTGTGTGTTGATGCACAGTGACTGCAGGGGGTGGTGGTTACCATGTAGATTTGGGCCTCTCCTGTAGTGCATCGTCTTGAATTCGTGTGACCAGATGATGAAACTTACACAACCCTGTATCTCTCTCTCATGCAGATTCGCAAGAGACCACGGAGGAACATGAGTCCGAACCCAGGGGTGCCGAGAGTAGCACTACAGCTGCAGCCGAGGCCAGTGATACAGAGCCCACGAGCGCATCTGAGGGAGACATAAGTATGCAGGAGGAATCCGTGGCTGAGACACAGAGTACCACTTCATCTGATGCCAGTGGGGATGCATCCATGCTGGCAGGCACCGGGGATGGGGAGTCTGCATCATCATCTACCACCCAGCGGCCTGTGCCCAGCCTCCCATCCACTTCTTCTGGTGCTGCCTGTGTCCGTGTCACTAAGAGGGGACGGGTCACATTCACACCTGGCACAGCTGCCCCTGCACCTGTCCCCCCTGCTGCCCTCACTGCAGAGTGTGTAGAGCTCCTGCACCAGATCTGTGTGGGCCAGACCGCCCTGCTTAATGCCTTCAGTGACCATGACAAGAAATTAGGCCAGGTGTTTGCATACATGGTCATCCACACTGACATCAGCCCTTCAACAGGCACATGCACCCATTGCAGCTCAGGTGCCTTTGTCCACCCCCCAGTCAGTGGCCACATCAGGTGACAGTGACCACGGTTTGCCTGTGTCACCAAAAAGATACAGCACAAGGAGCACACAACAGACACAACCCAGGCACTCCCGCCCACAGACACCATCCCCACTGAAGAGCAGGGCCACCCCACAATGCACAGACAAGAGCCAGTCAGGGAAGATCAAGGCCAGGCGATCAATGAGGCAGACATCAGGCTCACATGCCACAGAGGCAAAAGACTCTCCTGTCACTGAAACTTCATACAGACCTACACATGCAGTGTCTGTGTCCATTAAGGAGGTGTTGCATATCAGGGGTACACCTAGGAAAGAGCACAGGGACACATCCACCCACCACATCTACCCCAATTCCGAGTCCATTGAAGCAGGTGGAGGAGGGCACTGTAGAGACCACCCCTGGCAAAAGTCAAAGCAGGGCACTGTAGACACCACCCCTGGCAAAAAGTCAAAGCAGGGCACTGTAGACACCACCCCTGGCAAAAAGTCAAAGCAGGGCACTGTAGACACCACCCCTGGTACAAAGTCAAAGCAGGGCACTGTAGACACCACCCCTGGCACAAAGGCAAATCAGGGCACTGTAGACACCACCCCTGGCACAAAGGTAAAGCAGGGCACTGTAGACACCACCCCTGGCACAAAGGCAAAGCAGGGCACTGTAGACACCTCCCCTGGCACAAAGGCAAAGCAGGGCACTGTCAATACCACCCCTGGCAAAAAGGCAAAGCAGGGCACTAAAGGGGGTACAGAGGAGAAGGAGGTCCTGAGGCGTAGCCAGACCAAGCGTTCCGCAGGATCCAGCACATTACCAGAGGTAGTGCCAGTGTCTGCACCTGATGTGGGACAATTGGTGTGTGTGCCTGTTGGGTCATCAAAACTTCCCATCAACCCCAAGACAGGGAACCCAATTCATATTCCCAAAAGATTGGAAGGGCACCCCTCCAACCTCTCTCACCCACACTGTGTCAGAAGTCTGCATGACTCCACCTCCACGTGCCACTATGCCACCTGGTTCACACAGCCCTCCAGCTTGCCAATCCACTGTTAGCCCCACATCACCTGGGGCTCTGTCACCCCAGTTAAGTTGGCCTGCTGTCACCGACACACAGCCAGGTCAAGTCTGCATGACTTCCAGGAGTGAGTTGACATCCCCCTCATGCGCCTGTGCCTCATACAGGTGTGCTAGTCCTGACCATTGTTTACTAGCATGGATACTGGCCCTGTTGCTCTGCTGTGTTGGCCTCTCCCCTGCCATGGACACTGGCCCTGTTGCTCTGCTGCGTACCTGTGGTGGCGTCCGCGGCGGCCCATCTGACGATAGTGTTGTAGGAGGAACATCACCGGATGCATATGGAGGGCTGGGTTCATGGCGGTCAGGACCGGGTATTGGCTATCTTGCTCCGCTGTCGAGTTTCCACCTGCTCCAGCTGGGCGGTGTCTCTGCTGCGGTGCGTCTGCTTGTTTGGGCCATCTTAATTTGTTGAGCGGGGCGGACGTCATTCGGCACGGTGGAGAGTCTCGATTGGCTCCCGCCGCCGCGGGGGCGGGCGCACTTTGATGGCGGTGCACGTCGCTCCACGGTGGATGGGAAATGACCTATGTTTACCTATCTTAATGTGACGGACATGAGTTCCCCTGCTTGCGGGCGGAAAAAGCAGTTTTTCCGCCCCACCACCAGCGCGGTGGTGCCACCGCCCGACATCCTAATGGACCCCTAAGGCTTTACATCCAAATGGATTCAATGGGCTAACTCTCTCACTGCAACAGATGTGGAGTACATATTCTACTCTACATAATAAACACAAACAATTTTGCAGTATAAACAAGAATATCCCCTGCTGAATGAAATTATAACTCTAGATCCATATGAATGCATCACTTATATCAAATGTTCTGCCCAGCTTGCTGTAGGAACGAAACATCAATATTCCACGGCATACACAATTCTCAAAGGGCACATGCATGACTGAAAATTCCGTCCTTGGAAAACACACCCTCAACCCCTAACGGACTGTACGGCACAGCTGCCAGAACTCAAATCCCTGATGCTAGCACTACAAAATACAGATCATGAATGCCCCACACGTATTGTCTGTGATTTGTTTTACTATGTCCAGTCCTGTAATGAATATCTGCACTATTGGGCCAGAACGGATTTAGAGATTCTAAAAGTTGCACAGAAAAGCACAAGATGCTTTTCAAACACGTGAGAAAGCTGAAAGAATGCCTGCCACAGGCTCTTGTCATTCATACATTGTGTCATCAACGTGTTGGTGTTCATGTTGAAGAGAATTCAATGGTGGATAAGCCGCCAAGAGGCAACAGTTCATACTTCTGCTGTTGCTGCAATAACTCCCTCAAGTACGAGGATAGATGGAACAACTATGGTGGCAATTAATATAATATGCAACAGATCAGCCCTGTCAAAATGCTTTCCACTCAAGTACTCCTATAAGTTAACTCACAAAACATCCTGTATGCTCAGATTTGATGAGTGGGGGATAAAGTAATACCAAACATTGATTTCAGATCTTGACTGACAATAGCTGCACATTAGAGTCTGGGTTCCGCTCACACAGGGGTTGCTGCTACAGTTTCATTACTGAAGCACCACTATTGATGGCCAGGGCTATTAAAAGAAACCAAGGACTTTGTCCTTAACCCGTTGAGTGCTTCTGTCGGCCAACGGCCAACACGAGCACCACCTCCATAGTGCTGCGCACGTCTGTTGACCAACCCACCACTCAATGGAACGCCTAGCACCCCGGCGGAATGTCTACCGCGGTTAAGGCATTAAATGCAACATCTTCCGGCAGATGAAAGGTTCCACAATAGCATGTTCAGCTCAGACATATCTATTGATCTCAGACAAACCTTTGGCTTGTGTTTATTTAGACAATTGCGGACCCTTACAATCAGATGGGGCTTACAAGTATATCTTGGTGGCAGTGAATTCATGCTCCATATTCCTGTGGGTTTGGCCACAGCACTCGGCTGACGCTCGAACTGTTATACAGGATTTGAGAGCTTTATCGGGACATACTCAATTGGCACACTACATTCTATCCAGGGTCCGGCGATTAGCTCTCTGGCTTACAAAGAAGCCATGGTAAGTTTGGGTTTGGCCTTGCACCACTCCTCCCTGTACATCCCAAGCTAAATTCGGTCATTGAGAGGAAAAACATGACTTTAAGCAATCCTTAACAGCGAGGTGATCAGGCTTGGTGGGAGTTGGGTCCATCACCTATATGGCATCCAGAGGGCACTTAGCAACATGACAAGAACATCCCTAGGGGGTCGTACACATTATGAACTCCTGTTTGGAATACGATTGTGGGTATCAGATCTCAATAGTGTCAGCACAGTGGTGCCTGAAACACTATTTGGCTTCACAAAGCAACATCCAAGTAAAAACGCACCGCCGCTAGGTAAGTAAAGGTAGTCCTGGCAAGACCTGCCTGGTCCCAAAGATTGGGCACATGGTCAGAAAAGCAATCATGGACAAAAAGAATTTGGGCAGTCCTTCAGAGCGCATTTTCCTGTCCAGGCTGTTGAAGGTACCAGATCTGTACTTTTTATGCCCCTTGCCAGTCACAGAGACAAAAGGTTTTTCGCTATTGATTTGGTCAAACCACACTATGTGGCCAATTCTCAACTGTAGGCCACATGGGTTCCTGAGTAGCTGCTGCACTCCTCTAGCTACTCTCAAATGGAAGCTTTGATAATGACAGAAGATTCCACTCTCCAAAGAGAAGCTGTACACAACAATTAAAAGATACTTCTCTCTGTTGAAACAACTACAACTGTACAATCAATAAGTACAGAAATCTCGATTTGAAACATTGACAATGTCTATGTGAATATTCCACAAAACCTTCTGACCTGCCAAAAATAGACCGAACAGCGTCTGGCACGTCATACATTATGACAACTTCTCATCAATTCAAGTGACCATGGCTGCCACCACTGCTCCTCCCAGCAACATGTGTATGCTTTCTAACTTTGGCTGAAAAAGTCTTACTTCATCCCACCCTTATTACATCTCTGGATTGCAATGAGGTTACTTCTCCTGATACTTTGGATTTGTTCGGTGACTATCTTTTTCCTACTTCTGAAAGGACACAATCTCCTAGAACTCTCTGCAGTCGAAATTGTGAACATTACAGCAGTTCTAGTTCCTGAAAGATTTATTTGGAACAGGGTATCGTATGATGTGTATGGTCCTAGTAAACTTTAGCAAATTCCTTATTGGTTTAAAGTTTCGACATTGACACTATGCATAATTTGCTTGCAGATCTAGAGCAATCAGCTGCATTTTCTAATGATGAATTGTATAATGGTAAATGAAATTATGGAGAAATGTTCTGTTACCAACATTATGTTCACCATTTTGTGCACAAATACTAGAATCCCATGCACTTTTTTTTATTTCCACAAAATGGGAACACTGTCCAACACTAGAGAAAGACAGTTCAAAGACATTTTTACACAAGTTTGCTTATTTATTTAGGATTTGAAACATCAGACCCAGTCTTGTATTGTTATAGGCATGCATCTACACCTGCAAATATAAATATGACAGCAGTCCAAGCTGATATACTCTGCTTCCTTTATTTCTCAACTATATATGCAGGGGTTTAGACATTGCAAAGTCACCATAGACACCACATCTGTCTATGGGATAAAAGATTGTCAGGTTCAGGGAACAGAGGCCTTATTTAGAAGATGCTTGGCACCACATCAAATGATTTTCCTCAACACAACAGTGCAACAAACTTCTTTTCTTGGTATAGCAAAAATGAAGGATTTGAACACATTGCACATTCCCGTATTCTCATGCTTCAGGAATTGTCAGCACTTAACATACTTCAGTGAGGATACAAAAGATACAATGATACATAATCTTTTTTTCAATTGATCATACCCCAATTAGGAGGGATGGCTGGTTTGACCCTTAGACACAAATAGGTGTCAATCCAGATACCTGTGCAACACCAAAGGGTTTAGGATCAATAGGCCTGATCACCAATATGTACAAACAGAACACTCGGGTGGTGATGTCATATAGTGATGGGAAGGTTTGCCTAGATTGGCTAAAACCCTCAACACATTCCCAGGTGAAGCAAAACGTGCCCCTTCATTCTGATGACATGGATCTCAGGGATTTTCTATTAGGTCCCTGGAACCCACATCAAAAGCGCTTTTTGTATGGAATATACAACAAGCTGAGGAGGATTTCTCAACAGGAAGCTGCTGAGAGATTGTGTGAGATCGACAGGCTTAATTTAGAAGAGGCTTAGGCTTGGTTGACAATGGTATGACCCCATTATCATCCAAGATTTATTCAATGGACAGCACACCTCTTCTGCAATTGACACAATACTGCAAGACATGTCTATTTTACAACATGGACAGTTACAATTACGGTCCATTGTAATACTGAACTGGACGTTACAAAAATTACATTCTAGCCACGTGTCATGGCATTACATCAAAAGTACTAGTCTGTTCTCTGAAAATTATCTAATGGATAGACAGATGGCAATGACACACAGAGATGCAAAGTAGACTATGCTGCACATTGAAAAATTAGGAAAATTACCATTCACCATGGCTGAGACACCAGCCACAGACTGGATAATCCATGGTTACATCATCCTACCAGTCATGAATTTCCAATTACAATTTTGTCTTCATTACTAACAGGTAGGCAGACATAAAGCAGTAGTTATGTGCATGAGTATTTGGAATTGCCGTTCAGATTTAGATGCAGAAATGAGGACACAGACGTTTTTCCTAGTGGCTTGGACTGTGAGGATGCTTTAAGCAGGTGCTTAGTTTTTCGAGACATTTCTCTCCACAGGTCATGTAATGCTTTGGTAGCAAACTTGTCTTGTTATCAGAAGGGTTCTTCGGCCTCCGTGAATCATCCGGTGTTCAAGCTGCTCTCTAATTGGAGCTATTTGATGTGGAATGATCAAGGTTGCCTCGGAATGAAACCTGGCATCACTTTTCTAGTGATGGCTAATTCCATAGGGACTTGTTGCACACAAGTATTGTTTCCACATGCCAGCACATTTAGTGAGTCAACGCTATGGCCTTCAATAAATGTTTCTAGCATACAGTTTGATTCTCTGAGCAAACTGAAAGCCATGCTTTTTCAAACGATGTGGCTTTAACTTCAGCCAGAGAGACGCTGCTCTTCAGGTTTCAGGTTCCAAGTCTGAGATATAGACACTACTCCATACTAACTTCCCACTGCATTTTGGGGAGCTGGTCCACTGTATCTTTAAAATTTCTGATATGAAAGGAATAGTGAACTGTTTTAAATGTATCAACTCTGGTCTAGTTATCAATTTTCAGACGATATTCTTAGTTTTACCATCTTTCATACACTACGTGTTGGGAAGTGTTTTTGGAGAGGTCGTGCTTGTCCTGCTACTTGTGGCGGGAATTCATTTTTCTGCTCTGCAATGGACATCTTAGTTCAACCTGGAATGGAGACAGCACTGCTGGTGTTGTGTTGCCATTAGCACATGGTACATTGCTTTGGCACATCTAGGCTTTAGGAACTGAGTGAGCACTGGTTCCTATCTTTCACGTAGGAACCTGGTATATATATCCATCTTCACAGAATCCCAACGAACTAAAGAAATAATTTATCCTCCTGAGACTATTGTGATATACATTGGATATTTTAGATGTATTGTTTTGTCTAACTGTGTGATTTGGCTTGTATTTGTTTAACCATTTTAACACTCAGTCACCAGTCATGACTCACTCGCTCAATGTATTCCAAGTCCATGTTTTGTCTTGTTTTGGAGAGCTTGCCTAATGCATTTTTCAATTAATCTGCCAAAAGGCTAAATACTAAAGATTTACCTTTTCTTCCATTGTGGTCAGTGTTTGTTTGTTTTCTGATATATCGTTCACGGGATATATTGTTTCCCTGTATGTATTCAATACGTCTTTCAATTTAATTGTGAACCCAACAGAACCAATTGTGTTGTTTATATCCCTTATCCAGGTTCTGAGGGTTATTGAGTTACCCCATTACTTTTAATGGCATGGTATTAGGAAGGGTAAATGTACCCCCAACGCTGATACAGAAGCAAAGTGATTATATATTAGAAGATCTCTGGGTCTTTGCAGCAGACCCCATACCTTAGCATTCACAGATGAAAGTTCTACATCATAGGTGTAGTCCCAATTTCTTCTGTGGAAAATCTCTCTCCAAATGTGTATTTCCATGTCCGTGCATACCTATATGACAAAGAGTATGTGTTCCCAAACAACAGCTGCATTTGGGTGCTTTGTCTAGGGGTTAGAGCCTGACCAAAACAGAATAACAAGGGGTATTGTTGTCTGACCTTGTCCATGGTGTTCAGACTAAATCCCAGGAAAGAACAGAAAGTAAAAGCCACAGTAGATTCTGTGTAAAAGTACAGCATGGCATGAAGCAAAATGCGTGTGCATAGTAACGTGTGCAAAGCAGAGTGAAGACTGCAGTGTGCTCATGCCAACATAGGGAAAATGACAATGGGCCTGCAAGGGACATATGACACCCTCCCCTAGGTCTGGATGGTAGCACCAAGCTGACAACAGAATTCAAGAAAAAAGCAGGTCCAGAGCGTCCGAATGACAGTGCTGTCATTGACTGAGACCAAAGCGCCAAGCAATCTAAAATCAAAAGGAGAGAAAGAAAAATATACAGATTGTTGTATCATTGTAATACATTAAAGCGTGTCGCCTGGATCCAAAATGTGCGATGCCAAGTTATGTGGTAAATATTTTACCGTATCATTTTCCATATAATTACAAGTTCAAGAATAGCTCAATAATGAAAGGCAGAGTCCGGGGTGTCTGAGTCTTAAAGGGCTTTAATTCAGAAATGACTCGAGTCAATGGAGATCAATTCCATCAATACAAGGGTTCGGGTACGCAAGGGAAGATGTCAGGAAAGATATCAACGATTTATTCACAGTACATGGCATATATAGTAAAAAGACACAATAGCATTGCATACAGTAGGCGTGACTAGTGAAATGTATATGATAAGAACACATGTGCGTAGCGAAAAGGCGTGAACATGGGTGTGCACAGAGGCGTGAACTAGAAACGTCACAGAAAAGTGTCATACTGGGATGACCCACTTGTGGGACACCCCCGCGCCGCACGGCCACCAGCCGCTGCGTGTGCCCCAGTGCCTGCCTTCTGCCTCAGCGCCGGCCTCGCTGCCGCCTTGAGCGCTCCCCTTTGGTTTTCGCCGGTTTTTGACCTAAATTTGTGCTTGTTCTCTTTGTGTGCCGTATGATTGTTTGTTTAACTGTTTTTCCTCCGTTTTGACCTGCATTTGTGCCTGTATTTTTTGTGCCGTTTTTCTTCGTGTTTTGCCCTCCATTTGTGCATTTGTGCTTGTCTCCTTCCTGTTTGCCCGCCTACCTCGCCGCCCTCTGCTCTCCCTCCCCGCTCCCGCTTCCCGCCACCGCCATTAGCCCCGCCCCTTTTCTCTTCTGTTCCCTCCCCGCTCCCGCCTCCCAGCTGCTCCGCCCACCCGCGCACTTGGCCTTAAATGACGACCGTGCGACGCAGGTGAGTGTGACCCACTTGTGGGACACCCCCGCGCCGCACGGCCACCAGCTGCTGCGTGTGCCCCAGTGCCTGCCTTCTGCCTCAGCGCCGGCCTCGCTGCCGCCTTGAGCGCTCCCCTTTGGTTTTCGCCGGTTTTTGACCTAAATTTGTGCTTGTTCTCTTTGTGTGCCGTATGATCGTTTGTTTAACTGTTTTTCCTCCGTTTTGACCTGCATTTGTGCCTGTATTTTTTGTGCCGTTTTTCTTCGTGTTTTGCCCACCATTTGTGCATTTGTGCTTGTCTCCTTCCTGTTTGCCCGCCTACCTTGCCGCCCTCCGCTCTCCCTCCCCGCTCCCGCTTCCTGCCACCGCCATTAGCCCCGCCCCTTTTCTCTTCTGTTCCCTCCCCGCTCCCGCCTCCCAGCTGCTCCGCCCACCCGCGCACTTCGCCTTAAATGGCGACCGTGCAAACGCGCAGCGGTCACGCGCAGCGGGCGCGCCGATTGTGCGCCGAAGGCGCGCCAAAGGTAAGCCCGTCTGCGCCCGTCCGCGACCGGACCGCGCCCAGCGCCAGGACCCCTGGCCCCCGAAGACCCCGACCGACCCGCCTGACGTACTCCGCCGCCACCCTCACTGCACTCAACACCGGCCGACTCCCAGAATGCCATCAAGCCACTCCATGACGTACCCACGGACCTTTCAGCTGCCACACCTGCAAATTCACCTGCATCCAGACCTGCCTCACACCAGCACCCGCCAAATCGAACACCAGCAGCACCCACCTCAAGTGCATCCTGCTCAACACCCGCTCCGTCCACAGACACGCCATCGAACTCTGGAACCTCCTTGACGCCACAGCCCCTGACGTTGCCTTCCTCACGGAGACCTGGATGAACGCCTCTTCAGCTCCCGACATCGCCATCGCTATCCCAGAGGGCTACAAGATCGTCCGGAGGGACCGCAACGCCAACCAGATGGGAGGAGGCATCGCCATCATCCACAGAAACACCATCCGTCTCACGACCAGCACCGACAACACCCTGACCACCGCCGAACACCTGCATTTCCAGATCCACACCAACCCGAACACCACCCTCAGAGGCACCCTGATCTACCGACCCCCTGGACCACGCACACAATTCAGCGAGGACATCGCCGACTTCGTCAGCCCGCTTGCCCTCCCCTCCTCTGACTACATCCTCCTGGGGGACCTCAACTTCCACCTGGAGAACAATAACGACCGCAACACCACCACTCTGCTGGACAACCTCGCCAACCTGGGACTCAAGCAACTGGTGTCCACCCCCACCCACCTCGCCGGACACACACTCGACGCAGTCTTCTCTTCCAGCACAGACATCGACTTCAGCCACGCAACAGAGCTTCTATGGACGGACCACAGCTGCGTCCACTTCACCTTCAAGAGAACGACGACCCACCATCACCAGCAACAGACCGCCCGCAGAAGCTGGAAGAAGATCACAGCAGTCCAGCTCACCACCTCCCTGAGCCAGCACCCTCCTGCCAGCTCAGAGGACCCCAGCCAAGCCGCCGACAACCTCACAAAGTGGATCAGCATCTGCGCGGATGAGCTCGCCCCGCTGAGGACCCCGCCCAGCAGACCCGGCAGCAAGAAAGCCCCATGGTTCACCGACGAACTCAAGAGCTCCAAGAAGAACTGCCGAGCCCTCGAGAAAGTCTGGAGAAGGGAACCTACACCGGACAACAGGACCTCCTTCAAGCTTGCCACCCGGAAGCACCACCAGCTGATCCGCGCCGCCAAGAAAACAGCATTCAAGGAACGGTTGGACAACAAAGCACACAACTGCAAGGAACTCTTCAACATCGTAAAAGAGCTTTCCAACCCCAGCGCAGGAAACAACGACATCACCCCATCGCAAGACCTCTGCAACTCACTCGCTTCATACTTCCACAACAAGATCGCGGACATACACAACAGCTTCAACAACCAACCAACGCACACCATGACCGAACAATCACCCCCCACCACCACCCTCCACGCCTGGACCCCGATCAGCACCGAAGACACCATCCGCACGATGAACTCCATCCACTCCGGATCACCGACCGACCCCTGCCCTCACCACGTCTTCAACAAGGCCGACGCTGTCATCGCACCCCACCTGAGAGACATCATCAACACATCCTTCGACACCGCCACCTTCCCTGAGAGCTGGAAACACGCCGAACTCAGCGCTCTACTCAAGAAACCAACAGCGGACCCCACCGAACTCAAGAACTACCGCCCCATCTCGCTCCTCCCGTTTCCAGCCAAAGTCATCGAGAAGACCGTCAACAAGCAGATGGCCGCCTTCCTCGAGACGAACGGATCCCTCGACCCCTCACAGTCCGGCTTCCGAGCCAATCACAGCACCGAGACCGCCCTCATCGCCGCCACCGATGACATCCGAGCCCTGATGGACAATGGAGAAACAGCGGCCCTCATCCTCCTAGACCTCTCCGCGGCATTCGACACGGTCTGCCACCGCACCCTAGTACAGCGCCTCAGCAACATCGGAATCCAGGACAAGGCGCTGGAATGGATCATCTCCTTCCTCGACGGAAGAACACAGAGAGTCCGCCTACCACCGTACAAGTCAGAGGCCTCCGAAGTCATCTGCGGCGTCCCTCAATGATCATCTCTGAGCCCCACCCTCTTCAACGTCTACATGAGCCCCCTCGCGGCCATCGTACGCAAACACAACCTCAGCATAATCTCCTATGCCGACAACACCCAGCTGATCCTCTCCCTGACCAACGACCCCGCCTCCGCCAGAGCCAACCTGCACGAAGGGATGAAAGAGGTAGCCGAGTGGATGACGACCAGCCGCCTGAAACTGAACTCGGACAAGACGGAGGACCTCATCCTGGGCTCTTCCCCCTCCACCTGGGATGACTCCTGGTGGCCTCCCGCCCTGGGCACCGCACCCAAACCGACAGACCATGCACGCAACCTGGGCTTCATCCTGGACTCCTCCCTCTCCATGACCAGGCAGGTCAACAACGTCTCCTCGGCGTGCTTCAACATCCTACGCATGCTACGGAAGATCTTCCGGTGGATCCCCACCGAGACCAGGAAGACCGTCACCCAGGCCCTCGTCACCAGCCGACTGGACTACGGCAACGCCCTCTACGCCGGTACCACCGCCAAGCTCCAGAAGAGACTCCAGCGGATCCAGAACGCCTCAGCCAGACTCATCCTCGACATCCCACGAACCAGCCACATCACCCGACATCTGAGAGACCTTCACTGGCTCCCCGTCAACAAAAGAATCACCTTCCGCCTCCTCACCCACGCACACAAAGCCCTACACGACCAAGGCCCGAGCTACCTCAACAGCCGGATCAACTTCTACGCTCCCAAACGCCACCTCCGATCAGCCAACCACGCCCTCGCCGCCGTCCCCCGCATCCGAAGAGCGACTACAGGAGGAAGGTCCTTCTCCCACCTGGCCGCCAAGACCTGGAACTCCCTCCCGACCGACCTGCGCCTGACCCAAGACCACCTCTGCTTCAGGAAGAAGCTGAAGACCTGGCTGTTCGAGCAGTAGCGGCACCCCCCCCCCCCCCCCCCCAGCGCCTTGAGACCCTACGGGTATGTAGCGCGCTCTATAAGTGTCATTGATTGATTGATTGATTGATCATAAGTGGGTGGATGCTTAGTGAATTCTTGCAGAGTCAGCTGAAACCTATGGCCTGGATGCGCGCGCAGCTAATATGACGTGTGATTGACGTGCGTCTGGAGGGAGCTAAGAGTCTGACTTTTAACACTAGTAAAGGAGGCATCAGTCTGGCATGTCAGATCGACCTGTTCCTGAAACATATCTGATATCTTGTGTTTGGAGGATGTCTATTCTGGAGGAAAAGGTCTTTCGGGCAGAGGCTATGCTACACTGAATGTATGCATGTCTAGGTGCAGATGCGCGGAGCCAGGGCCTACCATGGTAACGGGAGCAATGAATTACATGAGGAGGACAGGAAGGCTTCGCCCTTTACTCTGCAGCCGGGGAGCTGTTTACTTATTTTACTAGACAGGAATGTGTTTTCGAGGAGGCTAAGCTGGCTACGCTGATAACTTGAAGGCAAAATACTGTTTTTGGCAGGCAGAGCAGGCAGAGCAGGCCGAGCCGGGCACCGCTCGCTTGGCAGGAAGTAAGGCAGAGGTCAGGGATGCATCTCATCTCCACGTTGCAGCTTTCGGAGACAGAGACGGAAAAGTGGTTCAATGGCAGGAATCAGGGCCTAACTCGGCAGAGCCAGGAAAACGTGAAAGTGCACCATGTAAAGACGGTGGCACGGCATACTTAGGAACTGAATTATCAATCCATTCATGGTGGATCTGAAAGAGGACATGTTAACGTTGGACGCAAATGTATTTGCGTCTTCAAGTTCGGTTGCGGAGGGAAGTTACATGCACTTTAACTCGTACATGGAGACGATGGGGTACTCGTTAGGGGACATAACTGACCATAAAAATTCCAATTACCTCATTCCCTCCTTGTCCCCTACGGACCCATTAGGATATATCTATTTTCATGAGGCCATCTATTTGTTCGTATAACATCATTTGTTCTTCTTTCTTTAATCGGGAGTGGGAACGTGCACTTGAGCGGGGAATACAAGATGTGGCGCACAAGCCACAAATCGCTGGCCCACATTGAAGACATAGACAGCAACTGAATACAATGGCCAATATAATCCCTAGGAATGACAATAGCTTCCATCCCCAGGCTGTTACTACACCCCAGAGCCAACCGGACCAAGTCCAGGAGCCTGGGTTCTGGTGTATCTGATGGGCAATTTCGTGAAGTCTGGTGATGGCCTTATAGACCGAAGGCGCGTTATTAGGAATAAACACGCAACAACTGGATCCGATGACTCTACAAGCCCCGCCCCTATCGGCCAGGATGACGTCAAGGACAAGGCGGTTCTGAAGAACAACAAGTCTCATAGCAGACTGCTCCTCTGTTAAGTTGCCCAAAGCTGAAGTAGTCTCATTCACTACTGCTTCGAGAGTTCTGGTTAATTTGCGAATCAATTTACTATTGAACACTGTGCCTAGATAGGGAAAGAATCCTTTATTGAAATCTGTATATTGTTCCCATGCGGTTTCAGTATAATCAACTAATGGAAGGTCTCTTTTGTGCCTAACTAGATTGAGGCGGGAATTCCTGTGATAATCAGGAGGGGCTAGAAAAACAGGAGGCAGTAGGAATGCAATGTAACAGGTACCATCCCAGTCTAGGGGTAAATGTATATAGGCTGTATGGCCACAAATGAAATAGGAATGGCGGGAAGCTTTGAATGTAGACTTGCCTTTATCACTGAATTCGATCACAGTAGTACATTCACTATGACCTAGGTGTACTGAACCATTCTTTCTGACACATAATTCACCTTTGACTGGTAATACTGACATAGATGGCAAGTCCGGACTAGTTTCTGACTGAACATTTAGAATCATGAGGTTGAGTGTAAAATTGCCTAATCCATACACTTCGTTTTCTAGGTCGGTCCCTGTCCTTTGGGGGAGACCCTCCTTGTCTGGGAAACATGCCTTATTCAGAACTGTGTTCAGATTTCCCCATACCCAATTACCCTGGAAAACTATAAAATCAGCATCTACAGAATTAATTAAACTAAACCATGCACCACAGGAACCATTGTGTGTAAACGGATACGGAAAGAGGGGCAGAACTCCCTGATATTTCTGATAGGGAGGGAGTCGGCCACATATCCAACAATTGGTAGCATTGCTGGTCTGATGGGAATGGTGTAACATACTGATGAATGAATTGTTGCGCAGCGCAAGTCGATAAGATAGTTCATGTGGAGGTAGCTCACTAAACGTGTGTTCTGCAGTGTCATTAGAAAAAGAATGTGCAATCCGAAAATACATGTACAACATCAAGCTGATGCCAATTAACGTAAGACTCAGAAAAAACATAATAATCAGGGTGCAGATGCACCTACTACGGAGATTTTTACAGTAACGATTTCTTTTCATGATCTCCTGTCTATCTCTCTCTCTATTTGGATCTAGCTTGTACATTGTCAGAAACTGCCTAACCGCTTCACCCGAGGGGGACTTAAACAATTAAACTGTCTGACTTACTAGACCTCAGTTTTTGTCTGTACTCCTCTTGGGGAGTTTTCTCTCGAAAAGGGAGTTTTGTATCTGTCACTGGTACTTGAGAGTTCTGGGAGTCAGGGCTTGGCGAAAGTCCATGAAACTTTTTAACGTGACTGGAATGTACCCAGCCCTTCCTCCCCTCTAGTTTTACTGCAGTCCGGGTTGTTAAAAAAACAATCTTCGGCTCCTTCCAGCGGGGCTCCAAAGGGCTCGTCCTATCGAAGTTCCGAACAACAACAGTGTCCCCCGGGACCAGTGCATGTGGCTTCACCTAGGAGTTGTCTGGGAAGGCTGCAGCAACCTGTGAACGACAAGATTGTAGTGCAGACATCAAGGAAGCAAGGTAATCTGTCAGCATAGTACTTTCGACATCGGTGATTTTTCTCGGCAGAGGCGTCCCCCACATATTAGGAGCTCTACCGAAGACCACCTCATACGGAGATAGCCCTGTCCTAGAATGGGCTACCATTCTCATATAAAACAGTGCAACTGGTAATGCTACTATCCAATCTACGCATTTCTCTTTACACACTTTAGCAAGTCGAGTTTTCAGAGTCTGATTGTGGCGCTCCACGAGACCTGCTGCCTCTGGATGCCGGACACAGTGAAACTTCCACTGGTACCCCAAGAGAAGTGAGATCTGCTTCATCAGTTCAGACGAGAATGGCTGACCGTTGTTGTGAGAAGTTGGCCTGGTATATAATGCTCACTAGTTCTAGTGATCACTTTGTACCATGCCAAGCAACCCTTATGGTGATGGTTGTAATTCAACCTTGTAGACCAGTTATCCTAGTGGTAACGTGGACAAAGCAGTCTTAGGCTAAACTCTGAAAGGCATGTGAAGCCAGCTGTTATACCATACACAACCCCCTTGAATACCAAATGAAAGGGACACCACACAGATATATATTGAAAATATATATTGATTTATTAACTATAAAATCCCCTGGACTCTTTATGAGCACAGAAGCACAAGCGTTAAATCACAAGACAGTTTAAAATACACAAAAGTTGCACAATATGGATGAGCCCTAGGGGCCACCTAAACCATATACTAAATAAGTGGTATAAGGGATACCAGGAGGAAAGTGAAGAGGCCTAGGGCCTTGGGAATCGCTGGAGCTATTCGAGACTGGAGTTAGCTAAGTCGGGAAAGGCCCACGGGACTCGGGTGCAGTGTCCAAAGTGCACGCACTTCTCAATACAAAGTCTATGGTGCGTAAAAAGCACAAAGTTAGAAAGTTAGGAACCTTCCGAGTGACCTACGGAGCTGAAACTGAAAACACAGGCCCTTGGGATGTGTACCAGTGCAGGAGCACCGGCGGAGCTGAGTTACCTCACCCACAGGAAGCGGGTGCACAGGGTCGAAGATGTGTCGGGTTTCGTCACGCTGGTCGATGGTGCTTGGAGCAGGAGATGCTGCAGGCGGCTCGATGAGAAGAGTTCCGGTGGATCCAAGGGTGGATCTGTAGATGTGAAGACCTGAAAGCAGAGGGGACAGTGTTCAAAGTCACTAGCCAGTGACTGCCGTGGAACCAGAGTGGAACCAGGTGATGTCGGGTGCAAACAGGCGTTGTCGGGTAGCTTCTTTCTGCAGCCACGTGGATACCCGGGGTCGAGGACGTCCAGGAGTCGGTCACGAGCTGTCCCACGTAGGCTTCTCGCTGTTGGCGGTGTCGGCGACCTGATCGGAGCAAACAGGCCTTGGCAAATGCAAGCCACGCAGAAGTTGAAAGATGCTGTTCACTCGGACCAGCAAGGTCAGAGCGGGTGCTCCTTTTCACAGGAGCTTGGGTAGGTCTGGAGCAACCAGACCTGCTGTTTAAATCTTCGGGTTCGTCGCCAAGATGGCCGCTGGCCGCGTGGCTAGTGGCCGGGATGGCGCGTCGAGTGGCACAATGCAAAAGGGCCCCACGCAGATCGTGGAGATGCTGGAGGGCTGATCTTCGGTGCAAGGGCTGCTCGGTGGTGGGGGTTCTCAATCCCCAAAGCACAACGTCGAGGATGCCTCAGAAGCTGCGCAGTCAGCTTTTCGGGTGTCTTTCAAGAGGTCCGGTCCCACGTCACTCGGTGCCTCCACGGGTCCCTTCTTTGCAGGGACTGTGGATCGGGCTCTGAGAGGTCTGGGAGTCTGGTTCTTGTCGGGCTCTGGGCTCGGTCTCCGGCGGGAGGCGGCGGCAAAGCAGACGTCGAGTTGCTGGTTGGTGCCTGTTTTCACAGGGTGGTCACTCCTTGGCCACAAGGGAGATTCTTCTTCAGTCTTCTGTGCAGCAGAATGTCGAAGTCCAGTCTTCTTCTTAGTTTTAAGTTGATTTCGGGATGATCTGCTGTGCAATGGCACTGCTCCCCCTCTTATTCCAATCTAGGGGGTGGATCACCTACTAGGTCCCTCCTCTGGGAGGAACCAGGAAGGGGGGCGGTTACACCCCCTTTCCTTTGTCCAGCTCCGCGCCAGGACTGGGGCTGGAAGGCCCCAGAACCGGTTTGGGCTGGCCTATGCACGGGGACACCTTGTGTGCCCCGGGCATGTCTGATTCTATTCAGCCCTGTCCTACCCAATACACAAAATCCTGTCTGGGGTGGTGCTCGCACCTCCCAAGGCAGGAAACCCTTTGTCCAGGCCACCATCTGCCGAGTTTCGGTCAGCAGCAGGAGGCCAGACTTGTGTCTGTGGTGGCAGCGTCCATTTTGTGAAGCTGAGGCTCTGTTTAACTTTAACCGGGGTTAAGGCTACACACATGTCGTGTCCCTCTAGAAGGGTGGAATGCTATCCCCGTCGCCAGAATTGGCGAGGGGATAGTATTCCAATTCGTATGACACCTTACTCGACATGTTTTGATAAAGCCAAACCAAAGATAGCATTTAACCGCGAGGATTATAATGCACTTAAGAGTATATGGTATGGCAATATCCCGGAACAGCTTAGGGAGTTGTTCCCGACAGCTGCAGACAGGCTCAGCTCATGCTAGAGCACCATCTCACATATTTCCAAGCACTCTGCCTCCAGGATTGATGAGGCCTTCCATAGGAGTGGCTGATAGGAACATATGTGTCCAGTTTAGGGTTAGGCACAGACATACTGTACCTAAGTAAGAGGTGGTTACACCGACTTACCCCAGCTGAGTGATCAGCCAGTTGTGTCAAATATGGAGGCCAGGGGTGGCATAATACATGCTGCAGCCCCTGGTAGGCCTTGGATACACCTATGCCCTGGGCACCTAGGGTGCACTTATACAGGGGCTCATAAGGTGAACCAGTTCCAATTCGTAATGCACCTAGAGTGCATTGGCAGTAATTTAGAGAGAGAACAGCAGGCTGTGGGTCTGATTAGCAGGCCCACAGCCACATTAAGTCAGAAACCAGTGAAGCAAAAAGCAAAAATTTGGGGTGACCATAGGATAGCAGACCCTACTCTCCTACATAACCCCCCCCCAAACGCAGGGACATTAGACTAACCTTGACCAGTTGTGTCTTCATGTTCTAAGTGGAAGTACCTGGAGAGACCATCTGCGTTGCCATGGTCAGTCCCTGGGCGGTGCTCCACTGTAAAGTCCATCCCCTGTAGGGAAATGGACCACCTGAGTAGTTTGGGGTTTTCACCCTTCATCTGATTAAGCCATAGGAGGGGCTTATGGTCGGTCTGAATCTTGAAGTGAGTACCAAATAAGTATGGCCTCAACTTCTTCAGGGCCCACACCACAGCAAAGGCCTCCCTCTCTATAGCTGACCAACGTTTCTCTCTGGGGGTCAGCCTTCTGCTAATGAAAGCAATGGGCTGGTCCTGGCCATCTACATTAAGCTGTGAAAGCACTGCTCCCACTCCCAACTCAGAAGCATCGGTTTGGACAATGAACTCTCTTGAGTAGTCAGGACTCTTCAGGATAGGTGCAGAGCACATGGCCTTCTTCAGGTCATCAAATGCCTTTTGACAGATTTCTGTCCACTGAACCTTTTTGGGCATCTTCTTGGATGTCAGATCATTAAGAGGAGTCACAATGGACCCATAGTTCTTAACAAACTTCCTGTAGTACCCAGTCAGGCCCAAGAAAGCTCTGACCTGAGTCTGGGTAGTTGGAGGGGACCAGTCCCTGATGGTCTGGATCTTACTCTCCAGTGGTTGAACTTGGCCTCCACCTACAAGGTGGCCCAGGTATACAACCTTGCTCTGCCCTATCTGGCACTTGGTTGCCTTGATAGTGAGGCCTGCCTTCTGCAGAGCCTCAAGCACTTCCTTCAGGTGGATCAGGTGATCCTCCCAGGTGGAGCTAAAGACAGCAATATCGTCCAGATAAGCTGCACAAAAGTCATCCAACCCAGTGAGGACTTGGTTCACCAACCTTTGGAAGGTGGCAGGTGCATTTTTCAACCCAAAGGGCATCACCACAAACTGATAATGCCCACTAGGGGTAGAAAATGCTGTTTTGGCTTTAGACTCCTCAGCTAACCTGATTTGCCAGTAGCCAGCTGTCAAGTCAAATGTGCTCAAATATTTGGCAGAAGCCAACTTGTCAATGAGCTCATCTGCCCTTGGAATAGGGTGTGCATCTGTCCTGGTGACAGCATTGAGTCCTCTGTAATCCACACAGAACCTCATCTCTCTCTTGCCATCTTTGGTGTGAGGTTTGGGGACCAGAACCACTGGGCTAGCCCAGGGGCTCTCTGAAGGCTCAATGACACCTAATTCCAGCATCTTTTGCACCTCAGTCTTTATACAGTCCCTGACGTGGTCAGGTTGCCTGTAAATTTTGCTCTTTACAGGAAGACTGTCACCAGTGTCCACCACATGTGTACACCAGTTAGTCTGACTGGGTGTCAATGAGAACATATGCCCGTATGCCTGTAGAACTTGTCTGCAGTCATGTTGCTGATGTTCAGTGAGGCTGCCACCTAAGGCCACACCTTCAACTGAGCCATCCTCAGGGTTCTGAGTGAGCAGGTCTGGGAGAGGGTCACTCTCTTCCTCCTGTCCCTCATCTGTAGCCATGAGCAAGCCCATGTCTGCCCTGCTGACATATGCCTTCAATCTGTTCACATGGAGCACCCTGTGGGGGCTCCTGGGAGTTCCTAGGTCCACCAAGTAGGTAACCTCTCCCTTCTTTTCCAGAATTGTATGGGGTCCAGACCATTTGTCTTGGAGTGCTGCTGGGGCCACTGGCTCCAACACCCATACCTTCTGTCCAGGCTGAAATTCAACAAGGACAGCCTTTTGGTCATGCCAAGCTTTTTGTAATTCTTGGCTAGCCTCAAGGTTTTTAGATGCCTTTTCCATGTACTCTGCCATCCTGGAGCGGAGACCAAGTACATAGTCCACTATGTCCTGTTTAGGCTTTTTGAGAGGTAACTCCCATCCTTCCTTTACAAGACACAGGGGTCCTCTTACAGGGTGCCCAAACAACAATTCAAAGGGGCTGAAGCCAACCCCCTTTTGAGGGACCTCTCTGTAAGCGAACAAAAGGCAGGGCAGAAGGATGTCCCATCTTCGCCTGAGCTTTTCAGGTAATCCTTTAATCATGCCCTTTAGGGTCTTGTTAAATCTCTCAACAAGCCCATTGCATTGTGGGTGATAAGGAGTGGTGAACTTGTAGTTTACACCACATTCCTTCCACATAGCTGTCAAATATCCAGACATGAAGTTGGTACCTCTATCTGATATTACCTCCTTAGGAAACCCCACTCTGGAGAAAACTCCAAGTAGGGCCCTGGCCACAACAGGAGCTGTTGTGGTCCTAAGGGGAATTGCCTCTGGGTACCTGGTGGCATGATCCACTACCACCAGTATGAATCTGTGCCCAGATGCTGTAGGGGGATCCATTGGACCAACAATATCAATCCCCACTCTCTCAAAGGGAACCCCCACCACAGGTAGTGGTATCAGGGGGGCCTTTGTTGTTCCACCTGCTTTACCACTGGCTTGGCAGGTTTCACAGGAGCGACAAAACTCCTTGGTGTCTTCAGACATGTGAGGCCAGTGAAAGTGAGGGACAAGCCTGTCCCAAGTCTTGTTCTGGCCTAGGTGTCCTGCTAAAGGAATATCATGGGCCAAGGTGAGTAGGAAGCCCCTAAATTGCAGAGGTATAACCAACCTCCTGGTAGCACCAGGCTTGGGGTCTCTAGCCTCTGAATAAAGGAGTCCATCGTCCCAATATACTTTATGGGCACCTTGAGCATTCCCAGCAGCCTCAGCAGCAGCCTGCTGTCTGAGGGGTTCAAGAGAAGGACAGGTTAACTGAGCCTGCCCCAAGTCTGCCCTAGAAGGTCCCCCTGTCCCCAGAAACTCAACCTGATCAGGTTCAAGTTCTTCAGGGACAGTTCCTTCAGGGGTCTCAAGATCAGTTTCCTGTGAAGCCTGATCCTCACTTGTAGGCAGTTGGGAAGGCACAGCTTTAACCCTCCTGTTCTTCTTCTTGGGAGGTACTTGGTCCATTGTTCCAGGATCCAAGACCTGAGGTTCAGAGAGGCACTTTTTGGCCTGTGACCTGGTCACAGCAAGGACATGTGATGATATCCCTAACATCTCTGCATGAGTCCTGTACTCAACTTCTGACCATAGAGAGTTCTCCAGGTCATTGCCCAACAAACATTCTACTGGGAGATCAGCACTAACCACAACTTTCTTTAGGCCAGTTACCCCTCCCCAGGAAAAGTTAACAAGTGCCACACTATGTGTAGTAGTGACATTGCTGGCATTGGTCACCAGGTAATCATCGCCTGGCATGTATTGTCCAGGGTCCACAAAGTTAGGTGTCACCATAGTGACACTGGCACATGTGTCCCTGTAAGCTTGAGCCACTTTGTTGTTAATCAAAGGCGTCTGTCTGTATTTGCCCAGATTACTGGGACTTATGTCAGGGACCAAATCCAGGTCCCCTTCACAAACCAAAACAGCCTGTGTAAGAGTTCTGACTAGGTCAGAATCTCCTCCAGTTCCCAAAGTGATTCCCACTAAACCCTTGGCTTGAGGACCAGCACTGCTAACTGTACTAGTGGGTGCAGGTGCCTTAGGGGCTGCAGTGCTGGGGGCTCCACCCTTTTTACACTCACTTGTCCAGTGAGAGGTGTTCTTACAAGTTTTACACCAGGGTTTCTTCTGACCTTCTTTCTTCTTCTTCTTGGAAGTTTGGGACCCACCCTCTGTCTCAGTTTGGGGCCCTGTTGAAGACTTCTAGTCTTTAGTTTTCTGCTCCCCACCCTTCTGGTCTGTTTTCTTCTGGTCACCACCCTGGTTCTGGTTCTGGTTCTTTTGCTTAACTCTGGTTCTTACCCATTTATCTGCCCTCTTTCCCAATTCTTGGGGAGAGGTCAAATCTGAGTCAACCAAATGTTGATGCAACTGCTGGTTCTGACAATTATTTAAAATTTGTTCTCTCATCAGCAAATTGTACAATCCTTCATAGTCTGTAACCTTGCTTCCCAGCAACCATCCCTCCAGAGCCTTAGTGGCACACTCAACAAATTCAGACCAGTCCTGAGTCTGTGTCTTCTGGGTATCTCTGAACATTAACCTGTACTGTTCAGTGGTTAAGCCTAACCCATCAATCAGAGCACTCTTCAGGACCAGGTAGTTTCTAGAATCCCCATCACTAACTGTGAGGAGTCTGTCTCGGCCTCTACCTTCAAAGGAGAGCCACAAGATTGCTGCCCACTGCTCCTGAGGGATCTGCTGTACTCTGCAGGCTCTCTCCATTGCAGTAATCCATTTATGGATGTCATCCCCAGCTTTGTAGGGGGGCACAATCTTACTCAGGTTTCTATTATCAAAAGACCTGTCTTTATCCTTGTGGATATTGCTGCCACCAGTGGGTTCTATTACCCCACTCTCTCTAGGCTGTCTTGCTCTAGCAAGTTTCTCCTTAGCCAGGGCAACCTCTAACTCTTGCCTCTGGATCCTAAGCTCAGCCTCTCTCATCTTGGCCTCATGTTCCCTTCTCTGAGGGCTAGTCATCTCCTTTCTGGAGTGACCATGAGAGCCTCTAGAGACATGGGAGGTATTGGATTCACCTGAGTGATGCCTTCTCCTCCTATGGCCCTGGTTAAGTCCACCTGAGGGTCTGAATGGGTTGTTACCTGATTCATTCCCAAGTTGACTTAAGTTAGCCTGGTTCAGTCTACTGACCAGCACCTGACTATCTCTGTCATCATCTGACTCACTGCTTTCCACCTCCTCCTCCTCTTCTTCTTCCTCTTCCTCTACATCTACTTGAGGAGCTCCAGTGGTGGAGGCTTCCTCATCTACTAGGATGATAGGGGCAGGGGTGTCTACAGTATCATCCTCTGAAGGATGGCCTCCTTCAGCATTCCCTGTGGGGTTTGCTTTAGAGGTCTTTAGAGCCTCAGACTGATCCAAGAGCTCTCTTAGGTGGTCTGTAGTAGGGGAAGGCCCTGTCTTCAGACCCCTTAAGACACAAAGCTGTCTTAATTCCTTAAAGGGAAAAATAGCAAACTGGGATGGTGCCCTTGGAGGGTCACTCTCAACAGGAGTAAGTCCACTGGACCCCTCTGTTCCAGACATTGCTCTAGTGTGGGTGGATGTGTTGCAATCTACCTACACTGGTGTTTACCTACTAAACCTATCTAGTAGTTGTAGCTAGGGTGTGCTACTCCCTTTGCTCTACAACAACTAAGTTCAGTAGAACTTAAGTATACTAGTCTTGTTTTATATGTACCTAGCAGGTACCTGTGTGATCTTTCAGATGATAATCTCAAAGATTGTAATGGTAAAACAACAGCAAGCTCAGATCCCAATCCGCTGCTCACCAATGTGAGAAGTTGGCCTGGTATATAATGCTCACTAGTTCTAGTGATCACTTTGTACCATGCCAAGCAACCCTTATGGTGATGGTTGTAATTCAACCTTGTAGACCAGTTATCCTAGTGGTAACGTGGACAAAGCAGTCTTAGGCTAAACTCTGAAAGGCATGTGAAGCCAGCTGTTATACCATACACAACCCCCTTGAATACCAAATGAAAGGGACACCACACAGATATATATTGAAAATATATATTGATTTATTAACTATAAAATCCCCTGGACTCTTTATGAGCACAGAAGCACAAGCGTTAAATCACAAGACAGTTTAAAATACACAAAAGTTGCACAATATGGATGAGCCCTAGGGGCCACCTAAACCATATACTAAATAAGTGGTATAAGGGATACCAGGAGGAAAGTGAAGAGGCCTAGGGCCTTGGGAATCGCTGGAGCTATTCGAGACTGGAGTTAGCTAAGTCGGGAAAGGCCCACGGGACTCGGGTGCAGTGTCCAAAGTGCACGCACTTCTCAATACAAAGTCTATGGTGCGTAAAAAGCACAAAGTTAGAAAGTTAGGAACCTTCCGAGTGACCTACGGAGCTGAAACTGAAAACACAGGCCCTTGGGATGTGTACCAGTGCAGGAGCACCGGCGGAGCTGAGTTACCTCACCCACAGGAAGCGGGTGCACAGGGTCGAAGATGTGTCGGGTTTCGTCACGCTGGTCGATGGTGCTTGGAGCAGGAGATGCTGCAGGCGGCTCGATGAGAAGAGTTCCGGTGGATCCAAGGGTGGATCTGTAGATGTGAAGACCTGAAAGCAGAGGGGACAGTGTTCAAAGTCACTAGCCAGTGACTGCCGTGGAACCAGAGTGGAACCAGGTGATGTCGGGTGCAAACAGGCGTTGTCGGGTAGCTTCTTTCTGCAGCCACGTGGATACCCGGGGTCGAGGACGTCCAGGAGTCGGTCACGAGCTGTCCCACGTAGGCTTCTCGCTGTTGGCGGTGTCGGCGACCTGATCGGAGCAAACAGGCCTTGGCAAATGCAAGCCACGCAGAAGTTGAAAGATGCTGTTCACTCGGACCAGCAAGGTCAGAGCGGGTGCTCCTTTTCACAGGAGCTTGGGTAGGTCTGGAGCAACCAGACCTGCTGTTTAAATCTTCGGGTTCGTCGCCAAGATGGCCGCTGGCCGCGTGGCTAGTGGCCGGGATGGCGCGTCGAGTGGCACAATGCAAAAGGGCCCCACGCAGATCGTGGAGATGCTGGAGGGCTGATCTTCGGTGCAAGGGCTGCTCGGTGGTGGGGGTTCTCAATCCCCAAAGCACAACGTCGAGGATGCCTCAGAAGCTGCGCAGTCAGCTTTTCGGGTGTCTTTCAAGAGGTCCGGTCCCACGTCACTCGGTGCCTCCACGGGTCCCTTCTTTGCAGGGACTGTGGATCGGGCTCTGAGAGGTCTGGGAGTCTGGTTCTTGTCGGGCTCTGGGCTCGGTCTCCGGCGGGAGGCGGCGGCAAAGCAGACGTCGAGTTGCTGGTTGGTGCCTGTTTTCACAGGGTGGTCACTCCTTGGCCACAAGGGAGATTCTTCTTCAGTCTTCTGTGCAGCAGAATGTCGAAGTCCAGTCTTCTTCTTAGTTTTAAGTTGATTTCGGGATGATCTGCTGTGCAATGGCACTGCTCCCCCTCTTATTCCAATCTAGGGGGTGGATCACCTACTAGGTCCCTCCTCTGGGAGGAACCAGGAAGGGGGGCGGTTACACCCCCTTTCCTTTGTCCAGCTCCACGCCAGGACTGGGGCTGGAAGGCCCCAGAACCGGTTTGGGCTGGCCTATGCACGGGGACACCTTGTGTGCCCCGGGCATGTCTGATTCTATTCAGCCCTGTCCTACCCAATACACAAAATCCTGTCTGGGGTGGTGCTCGCACCTCCCAAGGCAGGAAACCCTTTGTCCAGGCCACCATCTGCCGAGTTTCGGTCAGCAGCAGGAGGCCAGACTTGTGTCTGTGGTGGCAGCGTCCATTTTGTGAAGCTGAGGCTCTGTTTAACTTTAACCGGGGTTAAGGCTACACACATGTCGTGTCCCTCTAGAAGGGTGGAATGCTATCCCCGTCGCCAGAATTGGCGAGGGGATAGTATTCCAATTCGTATGACACCTTACTCGACATGTTTTGATAAAGCCAAACCAAAGATAGCATTTAACCGCGAGGATTATAATGCACTTAAGAGTATATGGTATGGCAATATCCCGGAACAGCTTAGGGAGTTGTTCCCGACAGCTGCAGACAGGCTCAGCTCATGCTAGAGCACCATCTCACATATTTCCAAGCACTCTGCCTCCAGGATTGATGAGGCCTTCCATAGGAGTGGCTGATAGGAACATATGTGTCCAGTTTAGGGTTAGGCACAGACATACTGTACCTAAGTAAGAGGTGGTTACACCGACTTACCCCAGCTGAGTGATCAGCCAGTTGTGTCAAATATGGAGGCCAGGCCAGGGGTGGCATAATACATGCTGCAGCCCCTGGTAGGCCTTGGATACACCTATGCCCTGGGCACCTAGGGTGCACTTATACAGGGGCTCATAAGGTGAACCAGTTCCAATTCGTAATGCACCTAGAGTGCATTGGCAGTAATTTAGAGAGAGAACAGCAGGCTGTGGGTCTGATTAGCAGGCCCACAGCCACATTAAGTCAGAAACCAGTGAAGCAAAAAGCAAAAATTTGGGGTGACCATAGGATAGCAGACCCTACTCTCCTACAGTTGTCTGAATACACGACACGGGGCAAACCGTATCGAGGGAAAAACTCACGAACCAGCTGCCTGGCAGTGGTCGGGGCAGTGTAATCTGGAACAGGATATGCTTCTGTCCATCGGGATAGGGCACATACAACTACGAGGACATACGTGAATCCTCGGCATCTGTCCATCTGGATATAATCCATCTGGAGGACTTCAAAAGGATAGTCAGGAGGATGAAATCCACCTTGCTCTACGGGAATCCCTTTTCCTGGATTGAACTGACAACAGATCATGCAGGTACGCACTTTCTGTTTTGCTGCTGCTCGTAAATGTTTGTTGAACCAGAGATTCTGTAAACTGTCTAACATGGCTTTTTCACCTAAATGTGCAGGGCTATGTGCAGTGTTGATGATAACTTGAACCATAGAGTCGGGGAGGAACCATGTGGTTTTTCCCCTCGTCATCCAACCTTGATCTGTCTGGACCCCTCCTTGTTAAGCCCATTTCTTGATTTCGTCTGGAGTAGCATGTGTCTGTATGTCAATGACATCTAGTGTGGGGTCCCTGACTGTCATGCTGTGTGTCAGTGATGATACATCAGTCTTTGTCATATCAGTCGTCTGTGTATGAGTCTGTGCTGTATATTTCGCTGTCTGATCTGCAAAGTCGTTACCCTGGGAAATCTTGTCTGTTACTTTCGTATGTGCCTTGCACTTCATGATGGCTATGGCTGTAGGCAAATGTATTGCTTCTAACAGTGCTTGAATGAGGGGACCGTGCTGGATTTTGGCTCGTGAGAGGTCAGAAAACCTCTCTCTTGCCAGAGGACACCGAAGTCGTGAACGACTCCGAATGCATAACGTGAATCTGTGTATATGTTTACTTTCTTGTTCTTGGCTCGTATACAGGCTTGGGTCAGAGCAATGAGCTCTGCTGCTTGGGCTGACAGGGTGTCAATGCGATGTGTTTCTATGACTTCAGTTTCAGTGGTCACTGCATATGCGGCCACTAGCTCTCCTGTACTTGTTCTCATACATGAACCATCCACATAGAGTGTCAGGTCTGGATCAGGTAATGCGACATCTGTCAAGTCTTGTCTGGGTTTCGTAACTGTGTCGACTACATCTACGCAGTCATGTGGAGTAGGATCTGTTGTGCTCGAAGGTAAAAGTGTAGCAGGATTCAGTGTATTACAACGTCTGATTTCTATGTGTGGCTGGAATAACGTCAGTTCATAACCTGTCAGTCGTGCTATAGTCAAGTGTTGGGTCTGTGTTGTGTTTAGGAGAACTTCCACAGAGTGTGGAACCTGTACTGTCATTTGGTGTCCCAATACAATGGAATCACTTTGTCTGATTGCTAGAGCTGTCGCTGCAACTGATTTCAAGCATGCAGGCAAGGCCTGGGCTACTGGGTCTAATGTGCTCGAAAAATAAGCGCACGGTCTGTGTTTGTCTGCTTGAAGCTGAGTGAGGACCGACAACGCTGTGCCATCGCGTTCTGTGACAAAAAGTGTAAAAGGTTTGCTGTAACATGGTGTCGCTAAAACAGGTGCTTGACATAAGGCTTTCTTTAACTCGTCAAAAGCTTGTGTATGTTCCTGAGTCCATGGGAGGACAGACGAAGATGCTGCCTCCTGTGTTGTCAACTGTATGAGTGGTTTAGCTAGATATGCATACTGAGGAATCCATTGTCTGCAATAAGAAGTGAGTCCAATAAAGGCTCGTACTTCTTTCTGAGTCTTGGGTTGTGGAAGATGTGCAACTAACTGTATGCGATCTGGTGTCAGCTGTCTCCCCTCTTTGGACACAAAGTGCCCAAGGTACACAACTTGCTGGGCGCAGAATTGTAGCTTCGAAGGAGACACCTTGTGTCCCTTGTCCGCCAAGAAAAACAAAACTGTCAGTGATGCTTGTTCACATTCAGGTTCACTTCGGGCGGTGATCAGTAGATCATCGACATACTGTAATAGGGCAGTAGTGGGAGGCATGTGAATATCGTCAAGTTGTCGTTTCAGTGCTTGGCTGTAGATGCTGGGGCTTTCTGTGAATCCTTGAGGTACGCGTGCAAATTTGAAGCTTCGGCCATTTAAACAGAATCCGAAAAGATACTGGCTTTCCGGATCAATGGGGACACTAAAGAAGGCGTTCTTCAAATCGATTACAGTAAAGAACGTCGCCTCTGAATCAATAGCTGTCAATAAGGAAGAGATATCCGGGACCACAGGATACTGGGGTACCACGCATTTATTCAATTCGCGTAAATCAATAATCAGTCAATAGACTGGAGGTGCATTTGGATCAGTACGTTTAAGAATCGGAATGATAGGAGAATTACAAACATTTGAGTCGGTTTCTACAACCAGTCCTTGCGCAATGAGCTCGTCAATGATTTTCAGTAAAGCCACTACAGCATCTGGTGGTAACTTGTATTGTCGAATACGTGGTAGTATAACTCCTGGCTTGAGTGTAACACGGTACGGTGTAATGTGCATACAACCTACATCAGTAGGGCCTTTCGCCCATAAATGTGCAGGAACATTCTGTAACCTGGGATCAAAATCTCTCAACACATAATGGCCCTTGAAGTCACGAAGGAACAGCCTGACTCCTTCCGGAGAACAACAAATTACAGCTCCTAGAGATTTCAGGGTTTTAATACCAAGCAAGTTTTCTGGACATGATTTCGTGAGCAATAAATCAGTAGTTCGGGACAATGGACCAACTGCAAGGGGCACTGGTTTCGATACTTCATTAACAATAGGCTTTCCTGAAAATCCAAGGGAAACATTCTGTGAGCCTGAGAGGGGTGCCCCTGGAACCTCTTCATGACTGATGGTTGTTCTGCTTGCCCCTGTGTCAATCAAAAACTTTCTATCTTTCCCTAATACCTGGCTATGTACATAAGGACCCTCTTGATCTACAGGGACCTCAATAAGGGGCAAGCCAACCTCCCTCTCTAGGCTGTTTCATGTGTATTGCTGATAATCGGGGTAATCAGATTGGGCATACTGGTACATCTGCTGTGTGACATGCTGAGTCGCGGCAATGGGTTGGGGCTGTGGTACCGCTACGGCCTGCTGTGGAACATGCATAGGTTGTACATTTTGTGGAACATGCTGCTGGACCTGATCCTGTCTGGGCGGACGTGGTCTCTCTTTGGTTTTACCTGTAGCGATATTGTGTTTCAGAACTGTACATTCGTTTACATAGTGACCTGGCTGTTTACAATAGTTGCATGTCCCTTTAACGGGAGCCGCTGAATTATTTGAATGTGTCGCGCCCTTTTTCTGACCATCTGCTGGAACTGACTGAGCAACTAACATTTTCATTTTCGTGTCTTTCATACGTCTCTGTTCGTGATCATGTTCCTCTCTAATTCTGTTCTGGTGATATTGTAACATTTGTAACATTTGGGAAGGCAAATTGGCTTGCCATGTGCTCTCAACTTTCAGTACACGGTTCTTAACCTGGGGCAATGAATTTTCGACTAATTTGGATACAAAAAGGTGTGGATATGACTCGCTACTGGTTTTCAGGCCACTATTAATAGTAAAACATTTCTCAAATCGGGAATAAAAATCACTAGTGTCTTCATTGGGTTTCTGTTTGCAGGCTGAGATCGCATCCCAGTCCTCCTTTTTAGTTGCTAACAATCTTGGCAAAACCTGTACTAACAATCCTGGTAATGCTTTAGTTTTATCCCCAAGACCTAAACCTGGGGTTCGACCAGTTTCTTCGGTTTCTAATTCAGCCCAAATAATCTTTTTGTCTCCCACCTCCCATTCCTTTTCTTTGAGTTTCTCGTAAATACCGGCAGGCAATAATACTTTCAATATTTTCATAATGTCAGGATAGGTGTAATCTCCCATGAGTAACATGTCTTTTATTTCACGGTGAAAACCTGCGGGGTCTTTATCATGACTGGGCACTATTTTCTTCATTTCTAATAATTCCATTTTAGTTATAGGCGTGTAAACGAACACACGTTCAAGGGTATTATCATCTTTCCTGACTGGATGTACTTCACGTAAAGGATTCTGTTTGTCAAAGTTATATGATTGCCTGACTGGGGGTGGAACGGAAACAAGATGTGGAGTCAAGAAGGTTCTATATTTGTGACGTTGCTCTAAAATCGTTTCAATTAGATCGGTACCTAGACCTCTCCATCGTCTCAGGAGTAAGTCTTGCAATAAGTTATATAACGGACCTGGATCAGATGCTTGGTTTTCGTACTGTATGATGAGGTGTTGTGTCATGTATATACCAGCTAGTCGCTGTTCTTCTGGAGTAAGACTTAAAAACGTTTGTACTACTGAATCGTCTTTATATATGCTGTCATCCCCGGCCCACTGTACTGCGGACCGGGCTAGTTCCTGATCACGCAAGGTATTCAATTCTTGATAACCTACTCTGTCTTTCAGTACTTTGTCAGTATTTTGGAATACATGCTCAAGGGTACATCGCTCTGGTATCGGACAAAGGTAACATTTCTTGTTTTCGAATGTTTCTTGTTTACGAATGGGTCTATCGAAGGGCCTATCAAAAGGATACGGTCCAGGGAGTTTCTCTCTACCTACATATGCCATCATTTTTCTATTTGCCTGTTGCGAGGTTTCTGCTGGATTCTCTGGGTCTTCCTCCTGCGAGGAGTCCTGATCGTCTGATTCAAGTGGCTCTTCAGATTCTCGACGGGCATGTATTGCTAATATTTCTTTACGGATCTTTCTAACCATAGCATGTACACATTTCTCTTTATCATGTTTACCCTCAGATATATTCTGGCTCCATCTGGTCAATCTATTCATCTCATCTTGTGGAAAACCTGCCTGATCTTGTTCCCTTATTAAACAATTTACCAAAAAGCGCATGATTAAACCTTTATTCTCAACTTTCTGACGTGACATGGCTTCACCAACACACTCCGGTCTTTCTCCTATTCTAATAAAATGATACATATTGTCTAGATGTTCTGGCATTTCTGGCAGTAAAACTAAATAATCGGTAACGCGTCTTAAACGTAGGGATGCTAATAACATGGGCCCTGTTTGTCCTGGCACTGGATCATATCTGCAATCAGTAAGCTGTTCTTGAAGTTTTTCGGCTGGAGCTCCTTTAGGTGTTCGTGACATTGCGAAATTTCTCATTGTCATACGTTGTAACTGTGGCGGGGTATGGAAACTTCCTCTAGCACCTCCTGAGGCGGAGGCTTGAGCATAACCTGACTGTAGGGTCGGTATTTGTGGCGGGATTGGACCCTGGACAAAAGGATTAAGTGGATGAATACCATCAGGGAGAACTACCGGGGAAGTGACAACAGGTGCAGGAAGTGGTGGAGGATGTGGAGCAGGATGTGGTGCGGGTGGAGTTTGCTGTTGCGGACCTGGGGGTAGATGATCGTGGGGTAGGTTAACGTCAGCAGGTGGTACGGGTACATGGGCAGGTGCATTAGTATATGCGGGAGCTACATCGTCTAAATAGGAAGAAAGGAATATGTCTGCTGCGGTCTTATGACGTGATTTAGTCGGAACCAATGGAGGGGGCAGGTCCTTCGGTATTTCCGGGGTCGCCTTGGGCAGGCCCTCGGCCAGAACTGGATACAGTCCTGTCACAATGGCATTACTCTGTCTGTCGTGTTGTTCCATTTTAACTCGTTCTCCTTCTTCTATTAGTTCTTTTTCTTTGGCTTTTTCGGAATCCTCTCTACTTTTCTCTGCTTTTCTGAGTGCTTTCTCTGTCCGTCTATGTGCTTCTTTACGCCATAATTCAATGGCATCTTTCTGTGACTGTCTGGCTTTCTTCTTCCACAACGCTTCTTCTACTCTCATGATGCACTCGGGCCATCTCTGATTCTCTGCTAAGTCTTTCGTGTAATCCACCCACAAATCTAGATATAATATGGCATCTAAGCCGTGCTTGTGGTACATAAAATGACCAGGAGTGTCCCTGGGTGGGATGGGAACAGCTTCCTCAAGTATCCCTTTTCTAGTTCCTATCTGTCGTAATTTCGAGAATAAAGGCATTGCTGCCTCTAAAACGGACACGAAAACAATGAACACAATATAATATGCAAACAGTCACTCATACCACGACGTTAAACACATTGAAACATTTCGAACATAAATTGACAACCCTCTAATTCTATAACAAGAACAAAATTGAACCGTTGAATACAGGAATTACTTGATATACTGCTAAACAGTACAGATACACTGCTAAAAGAGTGCAGACCGGGTCTGTGTACCCAAACCCGTCTTGACCGGATACAAATCAATGCACCCGTCTTGATGCGTCCCCAGCAACGGTACTCACCGGGAAGCACGGAACGGAAGGCCTCGGAAACTCGACTGGACTGGACTGACGTCACCGCTTCTGCTGCGCACTACGCATGCGCCTCGGCACTACAGGTGGGCCTCTCGACACCTCGGACGCTGCTCTCTCGGCTGGGCTCTGGTCGGGATCCTCCGCACTTCTCACCGCCTCGTCTGGATGTCAATCGCAGTCTCCGTCACCTCCGTGGGCCTGAGGGAGATACAGGAAATCCTGCAGATGCGCTTGGGGTCCGTCACGGCCGTGGCAGGGGGCTAGGCCTGCGACGCATCACCGGCGCGTGGGGTGGGGGAGGGGTCCCTATTCGGGCGCCAATTATGTGGTAAATATTTTACTGTATCATTTTCCATATAATTACAAGTTCAAGAATAGCTCAATAATGAAAGGCAGAGTCCGGGGAGTCTGAGTCTTAAAGGGCTTTAATTCAGAAATGACTCGAGTCAATGGAGATCAATTCCATCAATACAAGGGTTCGGGTACGCAAGGGAAGATGTCAGGAAAGATGTCAACGATTTATTCACAGTACATGGCATATATAGTAAAAAGACACAATAGCATTGCATACAGTAGGCGTGACTAGTGAAATGTATATGATAAGAACACATGTGCGTAGCGAAAAGTCGTGAACATGGGTGGGCATAGAGGCGTGAACTAGAAACGTCACAGAAAAGTGTCATAAGTGGGTGGATGCTTAGTGAATTCTTGCAGAGTCAGCTGAAACCTATGGCCTGGATGCGCGCGCAGCTAATATGACGTGTGATTGACGTGCGTCTGGAGGGAGCTAAGAGTCTGACTTTTAACACTAGTAAAGGAGGCATCAGTCTGGCATGTCAGATCGACCTGTTCCTGAAACATATCTGATATCTTGTGTTTGGAGGATGTCTATACTGGAGGAAAAGGTCTTTTGGGCAGAGGCTATGCTACACTGAATGTATGCGTGTCTAGCTGCAGATGCGCGGAGCCAGGGCCTACCATGGTAACGGGAGCAATGAATTACATGAGGAGGACAGGAAGGCTTCGCCCTTTACTCTGCAGCTGGGGAGCTGTTTACTTATTTTACTAGACAGGAATGTGTTTTCGAGGAGGCTGAGCTGGCTACGCTGATAACTTGAAGGCAAAATACTGTTTTTGGCAGGCAGAGCAGGCCGAGCCGGGCACCGCTCGTTTGGCAGGAAGTAAGGCAGAGGTCAGGGATGCATCTCATCTCCACGTTGCAGCTTTCGGAGACAGAGACGGAAAAGTGGTTCAATGGCAGGAATCAGGGCCTAACTCGGCAGAGCCAGGAAAACGTGAAAGTGCACCATGTAAAGACGGTGGCACGGCATACTTAGGAACTGAATTATCAATCCATTCATGGTGGATCTGAAAGAGGACATGTTAACGTTGGACGCAAATGTATTTGCGTCTTCAATTTCGGTTGCGGAGGGAAGTTACATGCACTTTAACTCGTACATGGAGACGATGGGGTACTTGTTAGGGAACATAACTGACCATAAAAATTCCAATTACCTCAGTTAGATGCCAACAATTCCATTACAAAATCTGATCCATCCGAGATACAAATATCAGCTATCCAATTGAGTGGGTCAAAGGAACAAACATCCTCCTCATGGAGCAACCTGTGTTGATTCCGATGAAACGGAGATCCAGAAACAATTTCCAGCCACTGGCCATGACACTGGGTTATAAACGAGTTGCATGCCCAAGAAACAGTCCTGTTAATGGGCCACTAAGGGACTCATCAGCAGGTAGAAATAGAGGGCAGCTTGTGACAGCGTATAGAGCTCATTAAAAAGGGCACAGATGCAATGAAACACAGGGTGCACACAGGTGAAATAGCATAGCAGAAAGGTAAGCAAAATTCAGCATGCAGAGCATCCAGGACGACGGTACAGCTACAGCAATGCCTGACTTGGAAGGACCACAAAGGGGGCATCCATTGCATAATAGCAGAAACAGCACTAAACCGCCCAAAATCAAAACGAGCAGCAGCAGGAACCCACCAAAAACGATTGAAAAATGTGAATATAAGTACAGTAAAGTATGGCATGAATTAAAATACATGTGTATAGTAATCTGTGCAAAATAGAGTGAAGCCTGCAGTGTGCACATGCTAACAGAAGGAAATAGGCCTGCATGGGACCTATGACACTATGTGCACTGCATTGTTTCAGATGTATCCACCTTACTCACAATATGTGAGGGCCAGAATCCTTCAGATGAAGTAAGTCATGGGAGCCTAAACTAACCCCGCGTCTGGCATGCAAGAATGCCCGCTTCCAAGGGTGTTGTGTTATGGGGTCCATTGGGAATATGACATATGTAGATAGAGCAGGCAAATTAAAAACTTCAGAAATGTATTTGTCTCGCTCTTGTAGTGAGTCCAGCAGAGCGAAACCAACAGCGGACCCCACCGACCTCAAAAACATCCGCCCCATCTCGCTCCTCCCTTTTCCTGCCAAAGTCATCGAGAAGATCGTCAACAGACAGCTTGCCGCCTTCCTCGAGACGAACGGATCCCTCGACCCCTCGCAGTCCGGTTTCAGAGCCAACCACAGCACCGAGACCGCCCTCATCGCAGCCACCAACAACATCCGAGCCCTGCTCGACAACGGGGAAACAGTGGCACTCATCCTCCTGGACCTCTCTGCAGCGTTCGACACTGTCTGCCACCGCACCCTAGTTCTACGCCTCAGCAACATCGGCATCCAAGAGAAGGCATTGGAGTGGATCATCTCGTTCCACGCCGGACGAACACAGAGAGTCCGCCTCCCCCCGTTTCGATCCGAGTGCACCGAAGTCATCTGCGGCGTTCCGCAAGGATCATCAGTCAGCCCCACCCTCTTCAATGTCTACATGAGACCTCTTGCTGCCATCGCACACCAACACAACCTCAACATCATCTCCTACGCCGACGACACCCAGCTGATCCTCTCCCTCACCAGAGACACCGACACCGCCAGAACCAGCCTACACGAAGGGATGAAAGACGTCGCCGAGTGGATGAAGAACAGCCGCCTGAAACTGAACTCAGACAAGACGGAAGTCCTCATCCTGGGACCATCACTATCCGCCTGGGACGACTCCTGGTGGCCCCCAGCCCTGGGCACCGCTCCCAAGCCAACAGACCACGCAAGCAACCTGGGGTTCATCCTGGACTCCTCCCTCTCGATGACCAGACAAGTCAACGCCGTCTCCTCATCATGCTTTCACACCCTACGCATGCTTCGCAAGATCTTCCGATGGATTCTGACCGAAACCAGGAAGACGGTCACCCAGGCCCTCGTCACCAGCTGACTGGACTACGGAAACACCCTCTATGCCGGAACCACAGCCAAGCTACAGAAAAGACTCCAACGCCTCCAGAACGCCTCCGCCCGACTCATCCCGGACATCCCCCGACGCAGCCACATCTCCGGCCACCTGAGGGACCTGCACTGGCTCCCCGTCAACAATAGGATCACGTTCAGGCTCCTCACCCATGCACATAAGTCTCTCCATGACCTGGGCCCCAGGTACCTCAACGACCGCCTGACCTTCTACACGCCTACCCGCCAGCTATGGTCTACTAGCCTCGCCCTCTCCGCCGTACCACGCATCCGAAGAGCCACCGCCGGAGGCGAGTCCTTCTCCTACCTGGCGGCCAAGACATGGAACTCCCTCCCCATCCACCTTCGGCTGACCCAGGACCATCTCGCCTTCAGGAGACAACTCAAGACCTGGCTGTTCGAGCAGTAGCGGACCCCTTCCCCCAAGCGCCTTGAGACCCTTCCAGGTGAGTAGTGCGCTATACAAGTGTTATGATTGATTGATTGATTGATTGATTTTGGGGAGTTAAATTGAAGGAAAGAGAACATTGAGGGTGAGGTTAAGCCCTCTAAGTTGCTGTAATCTTGAATCTGTGAGGTCTTTGTCTTGTCCAATTATAACTTAAATGAAATATTCAGACTTGTCGATTTTCACTTTCTTGATAGTGCCCCAGTTGGTGAAGACTGTATTATTACAGTCCTCATGTAGCGTGTCAGTGCAGCAAATCAAGAACCCCCTTGTTTGGAGAATTTGAAGGCTTTATTAGAAGTGAGTCTGTGCCAGAGGGGCGAGGTAAAGTGTGACGGATGCAAGGATTATCAGTAACGAAAGCGGATGCTTCCATGACTCAAGACCTCACTCCAGTGCTCACATGCCTCAAGCTCATTTCCTGCCTGACGGGTCAGATTCTGCGTGTTGCTCATGAAGAACCTTAAGGTCTGGCCTTGTTCAAACCCCTCAAAATTCTGCTAGGCATTCCTGGAATGGTGGTGGGCTGGTCTACTTCTACCTGAGACACACAGCTCCTGCTGTTCAGCCTCTGTTGGCTGCTTAAGACTGAAATCCAGTCCTTTTTTTTTAGTTTAAACAGAAAACTTTATTTCAAAAAGAGAAATGCAACAAGGCATACTGATTCAAGGAATTACCAGGGTATGAATGAACAATAATTGAAAGAACAAAACGTAAAAAAGAAGAAAGAAAGAAACTTTCTAAGTGGTTGCATTAAGAAAGTGAAGGAGGATATAAGAATTAAAGAAAGACAAAGTAGAGAGAGGGAGAGATAAGAAGAAAAGAAAAAGAGGAATGTAATACACTATATAAGTAAATATTAACATTGCATAAAGAAAAAGCTGTCTGTAATAAAGTTACTATATTAGGGGAAGAGGGTAAAGGAGAGCATTAACAGAGTAAGTAACTGTAGACATACCAAAGCAAGTAAACTAGATCAAGGTGGTTTGGGGACATCCTCCAGTGAAGGTTGTTGTTGAGTAGCTGTTTGAGCAGAAGTGTCAGGAAAAATAGTTACAGGAGACCAAATATGTTCCCGTTTCAGAAGCAGAGAAATAGGAGAAGCATAAGCACGAAGTAGGCGATAGTTATAACAAACACTGTACCACCAGGCTTGAAAGGATAGTTGTGCAGATTGTTTCCAGTTTTTTGTTACTTGTTGGAGGGCGATTGCAATCAATAAATCAACCACATTAGTATTAGAGGAAAGGGAGAGACAATGATCAGATTGTGTGCCTAGAAAAGGTGAATAGGTGAAAAGGGGAAGTGAGTATGAAAAATCATGTTGACCTGAGAACATACCTTCAACCAGAACCGATGAATAAAAGCACAAGAGAAAAGTAAATGAAATAAGTCAGCATGTGTGGCATTGCAAGACCAACAATTTGAAGGCAAAGTGGAATTACATTTATGTGGGATCGCTGGTGTGAACCGAAGTCGATATAAACAAAGAAAATCATTTGTGTTGTACTAGCTGATCGGGAGGTTTTATGGATTTTAAGCCACAGTTTGTCCCAAAAGGCAGTAGGCCAAGTTATGTGAAAGTCATTTTCCCATTGAAGTTCAATACGAGTTTTAGGTCTATCCAATGAAGATGCTTTCAGAGCTTTATATATATATGAGGCAGCAGGATAAGTACTTAAAGGAGGGAGAAGATTGCAACAAGGTAAAAGAGTAGGAAGTATTGAGGATAAGGAAGAAATAGTATTGGAGAGAAGGTGAATCAAGATCTTACATTTAGGATAAAAAGAAGGAGGCAATTTATATAAAGTTTGTGCGTCAGGAAAAGTAAGAAAAGTGCCTTGAGAATAAAGTTGATGAATCCATAGTAAGGCTTTATCTCAACAAGTCTTCCAAAAGATGGGCTTATTATTGATTTTAAGAAGTCGATTATGCCATAGAGAAGAATTAAGGAACTGTTTTTTACAGAAGAGGTGTGAGGTAAAAAAAGAGTGAAATAATTTATGAGAGGTTTTAAAGATGGGTAAAGATAAATAGCGAGTTTTGTGAGTGAAAGTAAGAGATTATTGAAGAGAGAAAGGAGAAATGAAAGAAAGTTCAATGTCAGTCCATAAAGGAGATGGGGCGGATGAAGAGTGATGCAGAGATTTACAAAATTGTTTAAGAAAAAAAGCGTTGTGATATAGTTGGAGGTCAGGAAAATTGACCCCACCTTGTGATTTAGAGCATTTAAGGGAGGAAAGAGATAAGCGTGCTTTCTTGCGGTTCCATAAATAGGAGGAAAGAATAGAATTTTTTTTTAAAGAAGTGAGTAGGGAAAGTGAGGGGGGACCGAAAAGCAAATAAAAAGTAACAGGGACCAGCATCATTTCAATTGTATCCAGTCTACCCCAACAGGATAAATAGAGAGTGTGCCATTTAGAGATAGAAAAAGAAATTGTAGGGAGGATATGAGTCATGTTTAGAGACAAAGTTTGTTTAATAAAAGGGGCAAACCAGAGACCTACTGAAATCCAGTCTTCCTCGCTCCAATCCCAGTCGAGTCCTCCACTCCACAAGCCTCTTCCCACTCCTCATAGGTTCTGTGGCAGAGCTCTCTCCACAGTCTGGCTCCAGCCACTTTCACACTACACCGTGAGTCACTTTAGCACCTGATATCCCAGGCCCCAGTCCTGTCAAGGACCCAAGGATGCTCACAATCCAGGGCCAAACAATGAGGAAAACAAAAAGCAGAGTGGAGAGAGGACTGGGCAGGATGGTGCATGTGTGGTTAACCGGGCTGAACCAAACTAAACCAGGCTAAGCAAGCTTAGCCGCTGGTGGGTGTGCAGGCAAGAGGATCAGGCAAAGGACAAGCAAGGGCAGGAAAAGAGTGCAGTCAGTATCTTCTGTACTGCTGCAGCACCGGGTACCAGCTATGCCTAACACATGACACGCTGTGATGCTAGGCTTATGTCACATGCCAACATTTCTGTGCTCATGGGTTCAAGGCCTTTATCCTCTGACCACCAACCGTCCAGCCTCTGCAGATCCTCACTGCAACTCTCCTTAACTCTGCCACTTCCTCTTCCTCTTCTGTTCATGGCAGGACTGCACATCATGGGTCAAGCACCAACTATAAAGAAATATGTATATATAGATATATGCATACAAATTCAGTTTTAAACATTTTAAGAAAACGTGTGTGTTTATTCACTGATCAAAGAAAATGTTAAAGTGATGTTAAAATAACACCAGAATCATTTAAAAACAAAGAAATCACTGACATTTACCAGTTATTGTTCTGAGCGCTAACTATAACTCATGGCACATCATGCACGGATATCACCTCACATATTGTCTCTTATTACATCATTAATGACATCACTGAACACATAATCCATCATACTGCTATTTACATTAGCATAGTCCTGGAGCCAACTTTGGTTCGAGGACAAAAGTTACATGGTGCACAGTTTGCTTCCAGTAAAGTGTTGAGTGCAAGCAATACCTCATGTTAAAGACGTTAAAGACTGAGAACAACTAGAATGGTTTACAGAGGCACAATTCAAATAAGATGAAATCCAATGTATGTTTCTAATATGTGTCAGAATAACAAGGTTTCTGTTTCCAGGCAAATTTCTGTGTTAAAATGCTGTAATACAGTGATATCAAAAATTACTATATACACTCGGAATTTATATGGCGTGAATATTTATTTGCAGAGCTTCTCTGAATATTTTGAGACATTAGATATATACAACGTACGGGTGACCCACATAGAGATAGTTTAACTCACAGTGTGGTTGTAATGGTGTGTCGGAAATACATTTGAGTTTTTTATTAAGTGATGGGCATATTTATGAATAGTGTGCCTTGAGTGGCCAATCAAATAGCTGCTTTAATTTATTTTGTTATCATATTGTACACATATGGAACCCTTAGAGACAATTATAGAGTTTTCCACTTCTCTGAGAGGTCTTTCTTTTTCTCGGTCCTCGAGTAGAAAAAAGAGGACAACTGGACCCCAAAACTAACAAAAAATTGTTCAGTAAGAAAGGGTTATTATTTATTATAGTCAAGGGGTTTGCTGACAGGCCTAAGTAACTAAGAGATTTGTTGTCTAGGTATCATTACAACGTGGGGTTTTAGGTGCTGGGGTAATGAAGTACCAAACAAAGTACAACTGTACCAATGGTTCACAGCAAATATATTTTTGGTTGGTTCCTATGACTCATTTCCAAGTTGTTTGCTCTGCATTACTCTTATTAGGGTTCTGCAATTGACTGTGCACAAATCAACAGTGTCACAAATATCAGATGCTGTACTCTTCTGAGTTGATAGTGCGCTACATAATCACTGTTCCCCTGGATTTAATCAACAACTGAAGATAATTGAAGTAGAAAATGTACTATTACATTACAGTAACAGTTCACTCCAGATAAACAATTGAACTATGATGCTACCATTTCCTTTACAACATATGATTTACCTTTTTTATTTATAATGTTTTGTCTCTGTGCTATGCTTATACCTTTCTTCTCTACACTGAATATGTCAAACTTTTGTTTGATAGTGATTGCAAATTTTTTACGTATTTGGGTTTTGACCCAGATGTAAAGCATATAAACGTCTCAATCGTATTGTACTCTTTAACACGGGAGAGTGCTGCATTTACATTCCTCTCTTCAAAATCAAGAAAGTTTGATTCAAAAAGTGACCTAACACATGAAACTGTAACATAGGATATAACTTCCTTAAATACATTTACCCAAATGTATTATTCCTACATTCAGACTTAGGGCCTGATTTAAAGTTCATCAGATGGGTTACTCTGTCACAAACATGAAGGATATCCCATACGCTGAAATACAAGTGTATTGTATACAATGGCAGACAGAATAGCTGTCAGGTTTGCATGGTGTAACTCCTCCACTGAACTCTAATCCAGGACCTTAATCCTTCAAATAAGTGTATGATGACAGCATCGTTTAAACACAAAGGAAATTGTTCTCTGCACACATTTAGCTCTCTCATTTATGAGAATCAAGCACCGAATCTACTTATTTGTTTAGGTTCCTCTATGTGGTTAAATCTGACAAAAACTTATTTAAAGTCACTTCTGTTTGGGTGCTTGATAAGGTCTCACACATTTCTCCGGACTTTATTTACTAGATTGCAATGTACACACCATTTACGATGTAAAAATACTATGGAACTCTTAAAATCAGCTGTACACAAAAGCTGCACCATGTTGCGTGTGAAGGATAGAGTAGGAGAGCACTCTATTTACAGAAATATGGCACTCTCCTACCCTCTTCCTAGCGCCCGCACAGAAATGTGCTACTGTACATCATGTACACATGTTTGCACCATAGTGCAAGGGTGTGTACGTGAGACTAGCATAGGTTTCGTACTGAAAGGCTACTCTTCCAGTACAAAATACTATGCTTAGACTAACCTCAAAACTTTTCCCACCTTATATGTGTGCTGTACAGTGTAGCACACATGCAAAGTGGGGAAAAATGGAGAAATTAAAGCATTTCTCCATGATAGCACCTGGTCGAAGTGGGCGATATTTTCTGATGCTACACACTTGTCTTCTTTTTTAAATAAATGCAGCTTATCATCAAAAACCTTGGGTGGTTGCATGGGAACACCCATGCACCACCCATGGTACGCCCCCTTGGCACTAAGAAATACAGAGTAGAGCTAGGTGCTGATTTGCATTACATTCAAGTGAGTTTCCAGCATTAAACAAGTTTAGCGCTGGAAAGTTAATCAGTAAAAAAAGATTGAATGTCTATTTCTTTCACTTTTTGTGACGTAAACACAGCAATAAAAGCGTAATAAATATACCCCCGAGTTTTCTAATTCATCAAGTCTGACATAGTGGCAAGTTTAATCCCAATGTTTCCCTTTTGCAGAATATGCTCCTGCTTTAGAAAGTGCAACACTTCTATGTTAAACTGTGTGCAATCCACTAAAGTTGGCATTAGGCATAGAATTTAAATGTATGGTTTCTGCTGACTCCCTCATTATAGTTGGTGGAGAAATTCTGTTTGAAAACATAACAGCTAATGCACAACTTTGCAGTGCCATATAGGATTCATCACTTATGATACTTGTTATCATGCCTTTTACCATTGAGCCATACTCGTAATTTGTAGCCAGTCTCATATGGCCGGGATACCCGTCACCCCCTCCCAACACAATCCCCAAGGATGGGAAGACGGACACAGTTCTTGAACTTTTGGAAGGCGGGAGGGAGTTACCCTCCCGGCCGTATTTATTAAAATATGAAACAAAATTAAAACATTAAAATAACAGTTTCATATCATGTACAATTTTCCATTTATACATTACGATGTTTATTGGCTAACCTTAACACATCTCTAATACAAAGGTTCTCCTAGCCGAGTCTAAAACATCCTGCAAATGCATATTCTCAAAATCAAAATTGTACATCCTAACATTACGGGCCAACGGCAAGGTCGTAACCGGTGTCAGATCCCTAATACCAGAACTCCCCCCTCACTTGTGAGGGGCGGGCGCACAGAGGACTGTACCTCTGTGCCAACTTCCAATTTCCCTTGTCTTAACGGGGGCCCCATATTTACTCGACGCCAACTTAATGGTCGACCGAGGACTCGTGTGAGGTGTCTAGAAGGTAGCGTAGACCCCCCTCCCACCCCACACTGCTTACCACTTCCGCCGTCGCGGATGTCCTGGCCCCGGGAAATTCGTAGGAGGGGCCCGTAGCCCCTCCTCCCCTGGGAGGGGCCTATGACCGCCTTCCCTTTTGGCGGCCCCATCCTTAGAGGGTGCCGCCTCCCCGTGTGAGGGGCCAATGGCCGCCTCCCCCCGGGCGCTCCCATCCATAATGGGTGGCGCCCTACCTCTAGGGATCTTCAAATTACTGCTCACCGATCATGACCTTACCGCCCGACCAAAATAAATACGACATTTTGAACCTAATGAGGAGCGGAAAAACATTTATACTGGACATTTCGCAATATAAACCTTTATCTACACATGTAACACATCTTTCAAACTAGACTGTGATACTCCGCTTAAAAACATGCTAAAAAGCAAATCATTTTATTGTCATAAAAAACAATCCAAACTTTATTAAAAACAACCTGTAAAAAGAGATATTATCACCGCAAATCGACTTAATTGCAAGACTAATCGCTGCCATAAGGGGCTGGTGGGTGGGTCAAAATTGGCTCCTTGTTCCGTCTAGGGCTCACGTGCAACGCGGAGGTGCAGCTTCCAAGCACAGGAACAAGAGGATGCTTCCTTGGATTGTTGCTCCTTTTATTCTTCCTCGGGAGGGCGTGTACCCTCCTCCGATCCGCCTACAGGGCGTGGCCAATGGTGTAGGTGTCTAGGACAACCCCTCTTAGGCGGGAAAAAGGCGCGCCCCGGCTACGCCGCTTCGGGCATACCAGCCGAGACACGCCTCCCGCCCAAAATGGTTTCCCAGGGGGGTCAGGGCACCCTACCATACGTTCGGGGGGACCGAGTGGTCGCCCCTTTCCATATGGCCGGGATACCCGTCACCCCCTCCCAACACAATCCCCAAGGATGGGAAGACGGACACAGTTCTTGAACTTTTGGAAGGCGGGAGGGAGTTACCCTCCCGGCCGTATTTATTAAAATATGAAACAAAATTAAAACATTAAAATAACAGTTTCATATCATGTACAATTTTCCATTTATACATTACGATGTTTATTGGCTAACCTTAACACATCTCTAATACAAAGGTTCTCCTAGCCGAGTCTAAAACATCCTGCAAATGCATATTCTCAAAATCAAAATTGTACATCCTAACATTACGGGCCAACGGCAAGGTCGTAACCGGTGTCAGATCCCTAATACCAGAACTCCCCCCTCACTTGTGAGGGGCGGGCGCACAGAGGACTGTACCTCTGTGCCAACTTCCAATTTTCCTTGTCTTAACGGGGGCCCCATATTTACTCGACGCCATCTTAGTGGTCGTCCGAGGACTCGTGTGAGGTGTCTAGAAGGTAGCGTAGACCCCCCTCCCACCCCACACTGCTTACCACATCCGCCGTCGCGGATGTCCTGGCCCCGGGAAATTCGTAGGAGGGGCCCGTAGCCCCTCCTCCCCTGGGAGGGGCCTATGACCGCCTTCCCTTTTGGCGGCCCCATCCTTAGAGGGTGCCGCCTCCCCGTGTGAGGGGCCAATGGCCGCCTCCCCCCGGGCGCTCCCATCCATAATGGGTGGTGCCCTACCTCTAGGGATCTTCAAATTACTGCTCACCGATCATGACCTTACCGCCACAGGCCGGATAGTTGACCGGCTATCCGGACCCCCCACAAACTCCTACTAAAGGTCATGGCTAAACAAACTCTTTAACCAAGCTATGAAGTCCCCTATGAGTAAAACATTCCCCTCCCGGGACAAATGGACCCCATCTTCAAGATACATGTGGTCCCCCCGAATACATCCATGTGGAATACAATGCAACTGTCCTGAACGAAACAACCTACTAAGTTTCTTATTGACTTTCTTTACCAACTGATTCAAAGCTGACACAGAGAGGGCCCCCCGCCACACCTTCCTGGGAATCATGTGTGACCATGCTATCGTGCACCCTGGAACCCTTCTCGCCAACCAACTAACAGTGGATAAAATCAACTCGAGCAGTACTCGTCGACCAATGGTCACCAAATCGTTGCCCCCAAGGTGTACTATGATTACAGACGGCGGTGACCTCGTCCGCCCTAACAGTCCCTCAATACAACTTTGAAAATGGTCAATACAGAGCCCGCCCCTTCTGTGGAAGGTCACCCTGTACCCGTATTCCCCAGCCACGTGAATCATGTCACCTGCTTTGAATACGTCCGCGGCACGCCTCACGTATGAGTGGCCAACGACCCACACCACTCTTCCCTCAGCCGGTGATCTTTGACCGCTGGTCCCCAGGTGTCGGGTCAACTGCACAGTCCGCCCCGCAAAGCCTGCTCGCGAAACTGTAAACCAAACAGAAAACAAGAAGCGTGAGTGCATGACATCGGCTTCACAACATGTGCAACCGCACATACCTTTTATAACAGTTCGAGAACCAACGTCCCAATTGTTTCACCTTTTCAACACTCAGACCCCTGGCTGTAGCCTCTGTAGCAGCCCCTATCCGGAAGGAATGGGTCCCAAAATCGCTCGCGTTCAAGCCAGCTGCCGCGATTGCCATTGTTAGCACCCGCTGAAACTGAAACCTCGTCAGTGGGGTGGCGTCGGTGTGTCTCAGCAAGCTTCCCCCCCATGATGCCGCCCTCTGCGCTAAATATTCCTCCACGCATTTCACCGGGCACATGGGGGACCCCAGAATGCGCTGGACAACCACACTGTCCCCGATCGCTCCCTGATCGGTTTTGGACCTGGCTATTGTGACTACCATCGTATCACCCTTGATCTGAATGTGTTCTCGACACAGACCTCCCCCCGCATCCTGCTTGTTCCTCGCTACCAGTTCGCTTACCCGCATAGCCCCATGGAATGCTAATGCAAAAGCGGCCCGGAACAGCACTGTCTCTGACTGAGATGAACATGTCGCAGGGAGTACGGACATTAACAGGGACATCCTTGCTAGCCCAATTGGGGGCCTCTCGTCCACTCTACGACCCTCAAGGCGTTGCCACCCACGCAGTGCCTTCTTTACGAGAAAGGACGATATGAGGTCCTGGATGCCATGCGCCTGCGCCATGAAGGCAATGGCGGCCCGGTGCCTATTGGCTGTTGCCACTGATCGGCCTGCCTGATGTAGTGATACCAGAAACTTCAGGACATACTCCTCCTGCCCCCAATGCTCCCCCTAGCTGGACCCAAAAATGACCAATAGGAACGGAACGCTCCTTCGTATGCCTTCCTTGTCCTGGGTGCTAGACTTGCTCCCACGAGGTCTTGTAATCCGGGGCACCGAGTGACCAGAGAGCTTCGGGAAATGGTGCCGCCACCAAGTCCGCAGAGGGCAGATAACCCCTGAAGGCCTGCATGTGGGAACGAGATAGTGCATCAGCCGCCTGGTTCAGTACACCAGGCACGTGTCTTGCCCTAAAGTGAACGTTTAGTCTCATACACAGTAGAACAATTTCTTTCAGCAATCTCAAAATCCACTTGCAGCGTGCTGCCTGATTATTGATACATTCAACCACGGTCATGTTATCGGACCAGAACACCACTGTGCGATCACGAAACCCATCCGGCCATGTCTTCAAGGCCACTAGAATGGGGAACAGCTCAAGAAACTCAATGTTACCTGTGAGCCCACTGTCGTGCCACCACGTCGGCCATGCTCGCGCCGACCATTGATTACCGAAGATGGCGCCAAATCCCACACTCCCCGCCGAGTCGGTCCATAAGCCCAGCTCCTCGGAGGAAGCCGGCGGCTTATTCCACACGACCCGGCCGTTGAAATCCGCCAGAAATGCCAACCATATGCGCATATCCTGGCGAACCTCTGCTGACAGTCGTGTGCGGTGGTGCCCTTCTTTGAGGCCCACCATCGCTTGTGCAATAGAGCGGGAAAAGGGGCGAGCCATCGGTATCACTCTAAGGGCAAAGTTAAGCTGGCCCACTGCTTGTTGCAACTTATGGAAAGATACTTTTTTCTCGCCGATGCATAATTCGAGCGAGGCCTTAAATTTCATTACCTTCTCCTTGGGCAAACGGAAGCACCCCTCCACAGAGTCGAGCTCAATTCCAAGAAACTCGAGTGAAGTAGATGGCCCCACTGTCTTCCCTGGTGCCAGTGGCACGCCAAATCGTTTCATGAGATTGCAAAATTCCAGTAAAGCCTGTGCACATTCTGTGTCACCGGCTGCCCCAGGAACAAAAAATCATCAAGGTAATGCATAACCTGCGTAAAGCCCGTGGCTCCGGTGAACGCCCATTGCAAAAAACTACTGAATTTCTCAAAATACGCACAAGAGATGGAGCAACCCATTGGCATACATTTATCCATGTAGTAGCGTCCTTGAAACACAAAACCTAACAAACGCTGATCCTGAGGGTGTACCGGGAGCAACTGGAACGCTGATTCAATATCTGATTTTGCCATCAGCGCTCCGGGCCCCAAGCGATTCAACATGGCGACGGCCTCATCGAAGGAGGTGTACCACACTGAACAAACTCCAGGGTCAATCGCATCATTCACCGAAAGACCCTTAGGAGCGGACAAGTTATGGATTAACCTAAACTCACCTGGGTCCTTCTTGGGGACTACTCCCAACGGTGAACAAATGAAGTTGGTAACCGGCGGACGCCCATATGGTCCAGCAACCCGACCACGGGCCACCTCCTTTGCAATCTTAGCTTGGACTACCGCCGTATTTTGTTGAACCGACAGTTGGTTCTTACACTGTGATTCCCCCCGAAAATCCCCCGCCGGGATGCGGAAACCATATGAGAAACCGTCTCGCAACACCCCGGCGGAGACATGATCGGGGTATTCGTTCAGCCAAGGGATCATTGCCATGATGTCCACGGGAGTAGGTAGCGATGCCCCTCGGTCGACATTAGACCTGTCTGGCCCCTCCTCTACCCCCTTTATCACCATTCTTGGCTCTGCACGAACTCTCGGGGTGTGAAGATTGTCCGCACCCCGCACACTCATGCTTGAACTTGCATGTCTCTTGTGGCCTTGTGCACTTGCCTCTGTTAAAGCTCCAACAGACCCCTTTTCTGCCCGAGTTCCCACTACTCCTTGTGTGCTGATCACTGCTGGTGCCCGCTCGAAAGGGCGCCGCCGAATAATGGCGGGAGGGCTCCACCCCATTCCCGCCAAACGAAGACGACTTCGTCGTGCTCGGCATGAGCTGCTTCTGCCAAGAAATGGAGTCGAAACAATCCCACGTCAGAGATGAGTCGTGCTCCTTGGCCTTACAAAACTTGTTATCATAACCAAACCATTGATTGCCTTCATACGTTTCATAAAAATCCATTATACGTGTCTGATAGCAAGCCAATTCAGTTAATACCTCAGGCCTACGTTCCCCCATTATCGCAGTGAACATTGCAAACGCCCTGGCCCAATTAGCGAACGTCTCATCCACCATGAAACCCGCCATTTTAGCACGCCATACACTCGGATGCAACAAATCCTTCTGACTTTTAACGTGCTCTACCTCATGGTGGTCGGTCAAGAGAGAAAACACGTTCACATATTTATCAGCCCAGATCAATTCTTTCGTGGCCAACGGGATATGTTGGACCACCCTTTCCCTTCTTGAGGTTAACGATCCCTTCCTTGCCATTGGCAACGGCTGCTTACCCGAATCGGTAGCTGGTCCTGCTGTTGTTCCAACGCCAGACGCCGGTTGTTCCGAGGGAACCTGAGTGGAAACAAGAGGAACAGGCGCCTTCGCAGCATCTCTTGACTGCCGCAACTGCTTCATTAGTAACCTGGCCTCTTCGGCCGTGTCTCCTGGCGCCGTAGCACCCTCGGTGTTTTTGCCTAACCATGCAGCTAACTGAGCGGCCAACTCGGGAGGCATATCCTCCTCGTTAACGGGTGTAACGACCACAAGGATCGGCTGTCTCGCGTTCGGGATCGGAACTGGGGCCTCCACTGGACTGACCGGGCTCGCCGGGGGTGACTCGGGGACTGGGGCCTCCCCCCCTGCCGCCCTATTCCTGGCCCTTTTACCTCTCCCGGCAGGGACTACTCCCGGCAATGCGGGTCCGATGACCTTCTTCGGCCTGCCCGTATTATGCCCGTATTATTCATTGCCGCCATCTGCTTTTTCATGTTGGCCATGTCTTTCATCAGCATGCGACCTTCTTTTCGACCCTCTTGCCAGGCATCGTTCTCGGATATTCGACACTTGCTGCTCGACGAGGTCCTGGATCCAAAGATTCGGAATCACTGAAAAGAGAAGCACAAAATTACAAGTTCTCAAAATTGGCTCCTTGTTCCATCTAGGGCTCACGTGCAACGCGGAGGTGCAGGTTCCAAGCACAGGAACAAGAGGATGCTTCCTTGGATTGTTGCTCCTTTTATTCTTCCTCGGGAGGGCGTGTACCCTCCTCCGATCTGCCTACAGGGCGTGGCCAACGGTGTAGGTGTCTAGGACAACCCCTCTTGGGCGGGAAAAAGGCGCGCCCGGCTACGCCGCTTCGGGCATACCAGCCGAGACACGCCTCCCGCCCAAAATGGTTTCCCGGGGGGGTCAGGGCACCCTACCATAAGTTCGGGGGGACCGAGTGGTCGCCCCTTTCCATATTTCTTGCTAATTCAGTGTATTGGAAATGTAATCATAGATTGACATTTCCAATACTGCCTAAAGAGTTAATTTGTTGCTCAATCTGCAACATGTTGAACACTGGCTGCCCACTAGAGTGAACTGAAGCATTTTTTCACCCAAATAGCATGTCATAGTCAACTCTGTGAACTTCTTGCATTCTCAGAAAGAAAATGAATGCAAATATCAAATTTGAAACCATGCTTCCTCATCAATAACAATAGCAATTATAATGACAACCTTCAATTTTCGAAGAACTTTGAATTGCAGGACAAGCATCACCAGATAAGCCAAGGTATTCCACTGTTTTTATCTTCTTCTTCTGGCAAAATTAATAGATGATGCAAAGTTATACATTTTATATTGTGAAAAGCGAAAACCAGTGGGTGGTGTGACAATACATGAAAGGTTGCAATATGTCATTTTTGTGCACATAAGCAGTAAACACATGTATGAAGAAACATTCCAATATGCTGGCCTCCCCACTACCAAAGAGAAGGATAGGCTGAATGTATTGGAGGTACATTTAAATGCTGTAGTATTCCTGAAAAATCCAAACTGCTATTTTTTCAGTTCTGCTATTAACCACATGCGCGCTCCTCTGATTCTGCCCATATGCTGACTTTTTAAAAAACCCATTGTTCATGACGAGCTGGGCTCGTCATCAGTGTTTGAGGAGGCTACACCATGACGAGCCCAGCTCGTCACCAGCCTCGAAGGGGTTAGACACTTTAAATCAAGCAAGTCACTTCTGAATTTAGTCATAGCGTTTTGTATTTTTAACATAGCTGTGGCTGCCTCCTTTTCACCATTGAGTTGACCGAGGGGATACTCACTACCTGTATCCGAAATTTGTCATCCTTTGGTGAAGTCTCGGGCTGTAAAATCAAAAGGGATAAGACTTAAATAATGGAATGGAATTGTGCGATTACAACACAGAGGCCAAAGCACCAAATTAGATACTTCGGGATCCATCTAGCCCAGAATCTGGTATATACAGCAAAGACCAGCTGCAAGAAGGTGTCTAAAGAGGTTGGTAGCCTATTATTGCGCTGGGCAAATCTCCCCTTAAATATCTACGGGAGGGTCAACCTCGTCAAAATGATAATTCTGCCCAAATTAACTTTTTTGTATAACTCGATTCCACTATCCTTTAGCACAAAGGACATCGCTATACTCCAAGGCAAAATCGGGTCTTTTATATGGGCTACTAAAACCCCTAGAGTTCCCTGGAAAAAGCTCAGGAGAGGTTTAAAGTTGGGTGGACTTGCTCTACCCGATCTACTTTCTTATTGCCATGCATTCCATTTTAAGGATTCTAGAATCTTGGCCAATAAAACTGATTCCTCTTCTCTGGGTCTATTATTCCAGGCCATGTTATATGATGTTCTGCTGGGACAGGAGTTTTTTCTCTACAAATTTGGTGATCCCAAGTTCAACAAGAAGGTCCGACTTAAGATCTTGGGAGCAGCACTAAATAATTGGATTTTCATCAGAAGGGTTCTGAAAATTCTACACTACACAGCGCTAGCCCCAATTTGGGGTTCCCCTGGCACCCCTGAATGCCTTCAGGACCAACTCTGCCAACCACGTAAACTAGCTGGTATCAGATTTTAGGGAGATCTTCAGAACGATTCGCAACTGATTAGCTGGGAGTCAATCTCCAGTATGACTTGCGGGACACTGACAAGATTTAGGTTTTACCAGTTTTCCATATGGTGGGCAACGCAGTCATGGGGCAATGATGATGCAAATCTGAAATTTGATTTGGTCTCCAGAACGGGTACCTGGAAACGTGGTCTCATTCTGGTACTGGGCCCTTCTGGAAGCTGGGGATTGTGTGGAATTGGAAGTTGGGAAACTCTGGGGCAGTTTTTTTGGAGGGGATGTGGAGGGATTGTGAAAACTCTGGTGTGACTCTTTCATTATGTTGCAGGCAGTGGTAAAACCAGCCACACTTAGGAGGAATGATCTTTATACTGCCTACAGAGTTTACGGGACTCCCAGGAAACTATATAAAGTAACCGGGAGGGTTTATAACTGCCCCAGAAGTAAGTAGCCAGCAGCAGACGATTTGCATATGTTTGCGGACTGCCCAAGAATCAAGCTTTTCTGTACTGACGTATGTGGCTTTTTAGAGAATGTGCTGCTCCAGCACATTGAAGTTAGCCCAAGGTTAATCTTTTTTGTTCTTATGTTCGATTATCGTATGAAAGCTCCAGCTTCGAAACTTGTGTTCTATGTAATAATCCTCGCTAGAAGAGAAATTTGTAGAGCTTGGAAATCTGAACCCCGCCCCTCCTTTATGGACTGTTTGAAGCATAATATTTTGATTAGTCAATCCAATACGGCCTGTGATGAAACCAGCATACGTAAGATCTGGGCAGCTTTAGTGGCCTGAAGGGAGAAGTTAAATCGGTCTGGGTACTGTTCGTCCGGTCCTCCTTAGTAACATACAGTCTCCCAGGTTTTGTGAACGGGACCGGGACTAGGAAAAAGTTTTATCTTGAGGAAGAACTCTGTTCCCCTTTCCATAGGCATCATACAAGGGTAGATATCGAATATGCCTGTTTGAAAGGTGCGGAGGAATCCCATCTATAGCGTTTCTGAAGGCATGTATGAGGACATTTAAAAAAAAGGGGAAAAAAAAGAAATTTGTCATCCTTGGGAACCTTCTTTGACAATTGTCTCCTTAAAATGAATTTCATCATTCAACATGTTCAAATACATGAGTTAAACAGGACACAATCTGCTGTCTTTCCCTGAACCAAAAGAATCCTGATCAGTCTTGTACTGGCCTAAATGTTCATACTCATTATGCTGAGGCTTGAAAGTTGCAGAAGAGAAGAATAACAGAATATATTTTTTACTGCAGTCTGATAACTAAGTGTATGATGGTTAATGAGACTTTGTTTGTTATGTCACATTAAATAAGCAATGCAGCTTCAAACTGCAAAGTTACTTGCCTGTCAATTTTCCTTAAGATCGTCTCTGTTTGAGTGGAACTGAATTATTTCATACAGACACAATTTCTCAAAATGAACACCTCATTTGGGATAATAGATGTCCAGCATGATCACTGTAATTATGTCAGTACTATCCAGTTCTGCATGAGAGAGCTACTATATCTCTGCAAAGGACTTTAACACTCTTTTTCTTGTTGATGCTAGACTTAGCATAATAATGTTCTTTTACTCTATAAAGTAGAAGAATAATCACAATCACATCTCAAAATAAGTGATGTGCGTGTGTGAAAACGTCTTCAAGCAGAAGCTATATAGCTTCTTAGACAAAGTCTACTGATTTCTATTCCCATACTTACTGTCTTTTCCGGCTTTGTTATTTAGAAGGTACAAAACCAATGGAATTATCTGCAACAATCTGAATGTTCACATTTGCATTCCCCGTACGCATAATGACACAGCTGTAGTCATTGATAAGTTTGGAAGCCTCACTTGTTTTACGATTATATGTCTTGTTCGTGATTTTCCAAATCACAGGATGTCCAACTTCAGACATGACATTTTTCACTCTCCCTTTAGAAATAACCGGCCTCAGGAAACTAAAGGAACATCAAGTGCATGATTTCGATGCCGGACTTCATTCCTTCTGCAAAACACTGACTCGATCCTGGGACTGACCGACACCCGGTCAGCAGTCTCAACCGCCTCATTAGAATGTGTCCAAAAACTGTTAAGTCGCATTCGTACAATTCATTATGGAAGCATGCATTATGGCCTTAATCTGACCATAATACATGCTCCCATTGTGAAATGGGCGGTGCAGTTCATCGCTGCACCCTGTGGCAGGCACCTCAATGTGCCTGCCTCAAGGGGCAGGGATGAACAGAGGGGCACTATAGGTGCCCCTCGACCTCCAACTGGAGGCTGTGCACCAAAGGGGGCCCTGCTGGAGGGCCCGAAACATGCTCTCTTACATCCATGTCAGACAGGCCGGCATGGAAACCTTTTCAGAAGTCATGCATAGTAATTTACATAGCGGAAAGGCCAGCTCTTGAGATTACTAGCTGGCTTCCGACTGGCGGATGAGCTCTGCAAGCTTGTTGAAAGCCAGCCGGAATGACCGGCCGGCTTCCTTTCTGACAGCCTCCATCATAATGAGGCAGTTGGAAAGGAAACTGAATAGCCCATTACGATGCAACCCTAAAGGCTGCCAGAGGCTTTATGGCCACATCGTGATCGCCCCCCTAGGGTAGTATTTCCCCGTCACTCTGCTTCTGCAATCACAATATGATCCACATTTGTATGACTGAAAGTGCAACATTTCCTGTCTAAGGCTTGTATTCTGAGACTTATTTGGAATGCCACAAACTCTGTATTGTTCAATAGATGACAAAACAGATTAGTCATTGTCTTATCCAGAATTTGATGTTCCTTTTACCTACAGTAAATACTCTATGTGTGGGGCACCTCTTGCTTGCTATTCCTTCCTTCAAAAATAGACAACAACCTTGTCAAGTGGAGGATTATTTTGTTGCAGATGAAGCAAAGTTGGCTTGAAACCTTTGGTTGAAGTTCCTACATACATTTACTTGAACCATGGAGTACAATTATGATGTTGTCTTGAAAACGATTTCAGCAATATTTTAGTTTACTTTTCTGAGAAAAGGTGAAGGTCATCGGAAGCATAATCTGCACAATTGAGAGGTAAAAACCAAATAAAACACCTATATTACATAAAATATACTTTAACTCAGCATGCCTAATGGCTAATTGGAGGACCCATAGTTGCCTCAAATTAAATGCAAATAATACTGAGTTTCTTACTGTGGGGGAAAGGCCCTCAATCTGGACATCAGCCTAGTGGCCTGATGTAATGGGCTCTACTTCAGTCACACAAATAGGGCCTTATTACGGTGTACGTTGCGGAATCGGTGCTGGCCAACCTCTGGTCGGTGGTCGCAACCACAGTATTACATGCATACTCCCACACAGTGCAGGGATGAACAGGCGTGCACCATATGTGACCCCCTCGGCCTCCAACAGAAGGCGGCAGGGAGAAGAGTGCCCTATTAGAGTCCCCCAAAATTTCTTGCCGACAAGCTTTCCATGTCAGAAAGCCTGATGTGGAAAGCCTGTCGGAAACTGACATCATAATCCCAACAGCGGAAACGCGTCCATTGGGATTACAGTCAGGCCTCCGACTCAAAATCTAGCCAGAGTGACCAGCTGGTTTTACCTTTGACCGCCTGCATTGTAATGCGGTGAACAAAAGTGAAACCCACCGTGGGACTCTTAAAGCTCCAACCTGTGGTCGCAGTTTTTCTGAGGTCTCATCGTAATTAGGCCCATAATATACAACTGAAAAAAGTATAATTATGACACAATTAGCATAGTTAATAATCAATTACATTATAAATAATAAATTAATTGTTCATTATTAATTACCTAGTTAACTTCCCACCCTTTACCCATACAAACACAACAGCCCACACCTAATATATATTGTAAAAAAATAGGGCATGATTTGCACCTCGGTGAATGAGCCACCAAAAGATAAATTCCATAGGATATAATGGAATTTATATTTCGGCAGATAGGATATTATTCACTGTTTTGATAGAGCAATTTGTCTGCCGAGATCTAAATAAGGCCCATAATAATAACACAATTTAATCTGGGTCAATCAATTAAATACTTAATAATAAATCTATAATTAATTGTTAATCATTACTTACTTAACTTTCCACTCTATACCTGTACAACCCCAGCAGCCCGCACATAGTATAACTTGAAAAAGATAAATATTAAACAGTTAACATAATGAATAATCAATTAAATGTTTAATAATAAATTAATAATTAATTGCTAATCAAATAAAAATAACGAAGGGGCCCATTAGGATGGAGGTCGGAAAACCACCCCAAACCTCCATGGTAGCGGAAATTAACCGCCCGCCTGTACCGAGGAAAAACAGGCGGTACAATTAGGAAAACCGCAACAAAAGAACGTGGGCGGAGAATGCTAAAATCCATACCTGCTGGTAAGATTCAGAGAGGAAAATCACCAAACCACTGCCATACCAGCGGGGACACCTCATGGAAAATGAGGATATCCCCAATGTGACTGCGGTACATTCCGCTGTTTTCAACCGCCGTGGTCGCAAACAGTGATGAATGGGAGAACCGGCGGAAGAGCTGTAGCATAACCACCGCTTTGGGCGCTCCGTGACAAATATGGCTGTTAACAGAAAAAACTCACAACAAGGCCACAAAGTCCACACAGCAAACTAGCCATGCCCCCAAAAACACAGAGCACACCCCAATGACACAACCACATGACAACTACAAAAATACAAATCCCACGACAACCCACACAACACACCAGACAGCAATATCCCATTTGGACACACCCACATAGCTGAGCATAAAACCAGCCCCTTCCCTGATCACAATCCTTTGCAATACTCCACAACTGAAGGGCCCAACAACAGAGCACAAAGGAGAGGCAAATCAATACACCATCACTATTCACACCACACATACGCCACCACCACCTCAACACCTGTACCTCTAACCCCTCAGCACTTCACACACCATACACATCAACCTCCCTTACACACCTGCACCTCTACCCCCTTTGCACATCACACAGCATGGCACCACAGAAAATGCCCAAATTCACAGAGAGTGAGTTGACAGTCATCGTAGATTAGATAATCAGAGTAGATTCACAACTATTTGATAACCTGGTGCAACAGACACCATTAGCCACAAGAAATTGAATGTGGCTAAGGATAGTCAACATGGTTGATGCAGTAGGGACCACCCCGCGCGACAGTCATGAAATCATGAAGCGGTGGCATGACCTGAAGAGTGTTGTCAAAAAGAAGAGGAGCAAGAACTGTGAGCTGGCTCAGGAGACTGGCGGTGGCCCTCCAATTCCACCAAGAACATTCACTAAATTGGAGGAGAAGGTGTTTGCCATTCTGCATCCCGAGAGCCTCACAGGAATAGCCGGGGGAGTGGAGGCTGGTAAGTACAAACAAATGTAGACCATTACACTGCTATGTACTGTCCAGCACATCTCAGAGGCACAACTATATCCATGTGCACCGCAAAATCCAACACATGTCCCACAGATGTAACATTCACCACATCTGAATCACCCCAAAGGTTGTAGTGTAGTTCCTATATTCCCATTAGGCTCTGCACATTGGAATAGTATATACTATAGATTTGACGTAGGACTACTAAGTCACAGAAACAATAGATAGCTATTTCACCCAGTCATCGTGCATGCTTCGTTTTACCAGAGGTGCAGAGAAATTGAGAGACGGGCGTTTTCAATAAAAGTATTTATTGAACAGTCTTCTTTTCAAGCAGAATAAATGAACTGCTAAAAATGTAAGACTGGTTATGAAGTACAAGGCATGTGAGAAGTTGGCCTGATATATGATGTTCACTAGTTCTAGTGACCATCTTGTATCAGTCAAACAACCCTTATGATGATTGGTTGTAAGTCAACCTTATAGACCAGCTATCCTAGGGGTGGCGTGGACAAAGCAGTCTTAGGCTAAACTCTGTAAAGGCATGTGAAGCAAGCTGTTTTACCATATACACTATCCTTGAATACCAAATGAAAGGACACCACACAGATATATATTGAAAATATATATATATATATATATTTATTTACTACAAGTATCCCCTATACTCTTTATGAGCACAGAAGCAAATGCGTTAAAACAAAACAGTGTTTAAATATACAAAAGTTGCACAATATGGATAGGCCCTGGTGGCCACTCAAACCATATGCTAAAATAGTGGTATAAGAATTGCTATACGAACAGTGGTAAGGCCTAGGGCCTTCAGAATTTCTGGGACTACAAAGAGCTAACAAGAGTTAGCGACCAGGAGGGCCACGGGATGTGTGTGCAGTGCTAGAAGTTACACGTGGGCGCCCATAGACTGTCAATGGGTACGTAAAAAGTACAAAGTTACTGCAAAGGGAACCTTCCGGATGGACCAGAACCTAACAACTGAAAAACTAGACACTAGAGATGTTTCTCTCAACAGGAGCACCAGAGTGCCAGCGTTACCTCACCCACAGGAAGCGGGTGCATAGGGGTGAAAGTGCGTCGGGTTTCGTCGTGTAGTTCAATGGAGCCTGAAGATGAAGATGCTGCAGGCGGTCGATCTAAAAGAGTTCCGGTGGATCCAAGGGTGGATCTGAAGAGGTGAAGACCTGAAAGCAGAGGGGACAATGTTCAAAGTCACTAGCCAGTGACCGGCGAGGAACCAGGAGGGACCCAGGCGATGTCGGGTGCCAACAGGTGAAGAAAGGAAGCTTGTCTCTGCAGCCACGTGGACACGAAGAGGTCAGTGACGTCCAGGAGTCGATCACGAGCTGTCCCACGCAGGCTCTCACTGATGGCGGTGCCGACAACTTGATTAAAGCAAACAGGCCTTGGCAAAAGCAAGCCACGCAGGAGTCGAAGAAAGCTTGTTACTCGGACCAGCAAGGTCAGAGGGGCTGTTCCTTTTCAGGGAAGCAGGGGCCAGGCGGAGCAACCAGACCAGCAGGGTTGATTTCAATTTTCGTCGCCAAGATGGCCACTAGCCAACGGGCCAGGGACGGAGATGACGCGTCGAGTGGCAAAGTGCAAAAGGGCCCCGAGCAGATCTCGTAGAAGCTGGAGGGCTCATCTTCAGTGCAGATGTTGCTCAGTGCTGGGGCTTCTCAAACCCTAAAGCACAGCATTGAGGATGCCTCGGGTGCTGCGCAGTCAGCTTCTCTGTGGTCTTTCAAGATGGCCAGTCCAACGTCTCTCGATGCCTCCACGGGTCTCTTCTTTTCAGGGCCTGTGGATTGGGCTTGGAGATGTCTGGGAATCCAAGTCTTGTTGGGTTCTGGGCTCTGGCTCCGGCGGGATGTGACAGCAAAGCAGACATCGAGTTGCTGGATGGTGCCTGTATTCACAGGGTGCTCACTCCTTGGCCACAAGGGAGATGCTCTTCAGTCTTCTGTGCAGCAGAATGTCGAAGTCCAGTTTTCTTCTTAGTTTCAAGTCAAGTTCAGGATGATCTGAAGTCTTAGGACACAGCTCCTACTCTTAAACCAAATTTAGGGGCCGGATCACCTGCTAGGTCCCTCCTCTGGGTGAGACCGGGAAGGGGAGTGGTTACACCCCCTTTCCTTTGTCCAGTTTCACGCCAGGACTGGGGCTGGAAAGTCCCAGCTCCGGTTTGAACTGGCATATGCACAGGGACACCTTGTGTGCCCCAGGCAAGTCTCATTCTATTTAGCCCTCCCTAACCCACTACACAAAATCCTGTCTGGGGTGGAGCAAGCACCTCCACTGACAGGAAACCCTTTGTCCAGGCCTCCCAAGCTGGAAGAACTCCCAGCAGCAGGAGGTCAGACTTGTGTCTGTGGTGGCAGCATCCATTTTGTGTTGCTGAGGCTCATGTTTATCTTTACCAGGGTTTCAGGTTAGGTACATGTCGTCTACCTCTAGAAGGGTGGAATGCTACCCACGTCACCTGAACTGGTGAGGGGGTAGTATTCCAAGTTGTATGACACCTTACTCAACATGTTTTGATAAAGCCAAACCAAAGATAGCATTTAACCACGAGATTCATAATGTACTTAAGAGTATATAAGCATGAAACAGCTAGAGGACGTTGTTCCGAAAGCTGCAGACAGGCTCAGCTCATGCCAGAGCACCATCTCACATGAAACAAAGCACACTTCCTCCAGGATTGTCGAGGCCTGCCATAGGAGTGACTTAGAGGTTACCATGTGTCCATATATGTTAGATATAGATATACTGTATCTAAGAGGTGATTACACCAACTTACCCCAGCTGAGTGAACAGCCAGCTGTGTCAAATAGCTAGGCCAGGCCAGGGGTAGCACAATACATGCTGCAACCCCTGGTAGGCCTTGGATGCACCTACGCCCGTGGTACCTAAGGTACACTGTTACAGGGGCCTATAAGGTGAACCAGCTCCAATTGGTAATGCACCTAGAGTGCGTTGACATTAATTTAGAGAGAGAACATTAGGCTGTGGGTCAGCCACATTAAATCAGAAACCAGTGAAGCAAAAAGCAAAAATTTGGGGTGATCATAGGATAGCAGACCCTACTCTCCTACAAGGCATATAATACGAAGAGTATTATAAAGTAGTACTGTAAAAGCATGGTATTGTTTTATAAGCCATTTAAAATAACACATAATACATACAGTAATAAATAATACCTAAAAGTACTCAACTGGTGCTTCTAAAATACACCTACCCCGGTGTACCTAACCTAGTTCTAGTACAAGGGAAGAAGTAAGTGAGGTGTAGCTTAAGTTTAGTATTTTTTGCCAAGAATCTATCCAAGAATTCTCTAAGGGTCTAATCAGCTCCGTCCCTTAGTTTTAGAATGAAGGAGGTCTTGTATCTCTCTCTCAGGACTCGATTTCCCAGCAACCACAAGGGTAGCCTGGAAACACCAGCGCTGGATTTCTCGGCAGGAGAAAAGACAGCATCTCTCTCAGTACATCAGATTGAGGGTCGGCTTCCTTCAGCACTTGCTGCTGTGAGCTGCATCGGGCAAGTATATTGTCGAACTTCTCCAAACTACCGTGTGTTTGTCTGGGCAAATGTGGGCATATTTATACCCTGAAGGTGCCAAGTTTGACGTAAGGTTGGACATAATAACATTATCAAAACTCAGTTCTTTGAAAACTCAATGAGTTCTTGGATAAATCAATATTCAAGCAAAGGGAAGTCTGAAGGTGGGTTTTTCCAAGAAATCGTTGTGGATTCTCGGAACTAGTGGAAGTAGCCATGCCGTATTTGGACTGCATAGGTTAAGTCTAAATATGGTTAAGATTTCTATGCCTATATAAGGATATGGTGATTTTATACCTATATATGGGCATGAATCGGGAAAATTACACTAGGGTCCTAAATTCATATACAACACCCACTCAACTTTAAAAAGTTCAACATTACTAAATTATAAGTACTGAAACATATCTAAAGCATGTGTTTACAGTCCCACCCAAAATACATTTGCATTTGAAAAGGCTGTACACGAATTGAGCATAAACTGTACGCATTTGAGAAGTGTTTAAATATATGATATATAGCATGAAATGATTAATGCTCAACCTAATGAATCACGAAATAACATTTATGAAATGGCTCTTAAGTACAGAAAAAAGGTTGAGACCATCCCATAGCAGAATAAATTGTTTTGGTTTAGAGGACAAGGCCAAATATTGTCTCTAGGAAGTGTGCAAAAGAATTGTTGTTCTCTAGGAATAGTTCTACTTTAAGCAGATTACTCTGTGCCAAAAAAGTTCTATTTTGGAAAAAAGTTAAAATTGAATCATAGAAAAATAGAGTTCCCAAGTGAGAATGTTTGTTTTGAAAAAGCGAAGGTCGGATTTCAGAGTTCATGGAATGCTGTGTTCAAGATTCATAAATTCTCGGTGTCAGGAGAAAACATCAGATCCTCTAGGCTGGCAAAGAAACCATCTACTTTAGTAGGTGAAAGTGGAACTACTTCATTAAGTAGATCAAATGTGCACAAATGAGAAGCATCGCTGTCAGCGTTATCCGCATTGGCAATGTTCGCAGTAGATGGTACGTGTGTGCCTGTTGTTCCACGTGACTCACCCTCAGTTAGACTTGCCAGTGAGACCTCAATGAATGCCGTCAACAGGATTGGTAGCCATTGGGGGCAACACAATGCATGAGTTGTTACCGGAACTAGCAAGGCGCAAACATCCGATGGCAGTACTGATGGAAGAGTAAGACAGATGTCCAACACGCATTCTTCTCTGCAAAGCAGGCATCGTAGAACAGGTAAGATACAATCTTGCCAGATTGGTCTGAATGAAAGAAACCAGGTGCTATTCAGATCTCTTAAATGAGCCAAGCCAAGAATCTGTGTAATTCTGTCTGCATGGCTAGAAGAGCGTCTTTCCTGGTAGCCTGGGTATCGTTGTAGACTGGACTTGCCATATCGGAGCAGAAGGAATAAAAATAGAATTCCTGCTACGAGTCCCAAAATTAGAGGCAGGCCGCCGAACACAGAGTGCACGAAATTTGGAAAAATGCTGAGGACTGCTTCGGATGTATGACGTTACTCCGCATACTTTTACTCCGCATACCGTTACAACGCGACTTTTACAACGCATACCATTACAACGCATAGCGCTTTGAGGTGCTGGATAGTGGTAAGTATAATTTACTATTCTAACTCCAGTCCCCGTGGACCCTAGGGAAGGTGTTGGATAGTAAATTATACTTATTCCCTATCCTAGAGCGCCCCCCAGCGCAATGCGTTGTAATGGTATGCGGAGTAAAAGTCGCGTTGTAATGGTAGTGCGGAGTAAAAGATGCGTTGTAACGGGTGTATACCACTGCTTCAAACGGTGTTAACAGTCCCGAAAAAATCTTCTTAAATACATGTGCGATGCCGCTGGTATCATCCATGTTTAAGATTTGAACTAATATTTCTGCGAAATGTACTGGACAGTTTGTTGATAATAATGCATGTATCTCTGCAGAAGTCCTTGCTACTTGCAGATCATACGTTTCTCTGGATGAGGTCAGTGGCACAGTTTTTTGCAAAAGGATGGCTTTCATTTTGCTTAAAGTATCAATTCGTATAGAAGAGATATTCAGTGAAGGCCATAACGCCGACTCCCTGTCTGTCTTGCTTTTTGGAAACAATACTTGCATACAAGAAGTGACCCTGGTTGACACACTAACTAGATACGATTCTCCTGGCAACATGCCACAACAGCTGTGATCATTGAGCATAATATAGCTGCCATTGGAAAGCTGCCTGAAAATTGGTTCTATCACCGCTGCTGGTGAACCGTGCACGTGGCAAGAGAGGTCATTTGAAAAACCTTCGCAGGCTCCGTGTAAATTAATACCTTGACACAAAAGTGTACCACTTAGTGAATTTTTACCATTTTTACCACTAAGAAATACCTCCTTTCCTCCACTCCAACATTTGTGTGTGTATGGTAAATTCCAGGTCGACTTAATGTATCCTTTACCCGACCTTTCATACAGGCCTGATGGTATATGCTGTAGACAATACTGAAATTGGAAAATCGTCACTAGTATCGTGATGGTGCCAAGTATCATCCACTCTAAGACAGGTTTCTCAGAAACGGTTAATGGTAATCTTTCCAGTTTTTCAATGCTCAGCACCGTATAGTCTGCTCCTCTTTGTGCCAACAAGATTTGTTTATCTGTAAGGTTAAATACAGAAAACAATGATGTGGTGTTGATTAGACGACATGGCACGTAACCTGAACGGAGATTTTGTAATGTCCAGCCTAGCAGCATTATAGAATGTAATTGAGACTGGCCTTGTTGTAACATTAGCAAGTCCTGCTCTATTATGTCAATGGCAGATGATACAATGCTGTCCAAAGAATAAATTCTGGAGGACAGAGTCGTTAACCCGTTGTCCACTACAGAGAGAGCTTTCTCTAAATTAATACGATCAATTTCTTGTTTTCGTTCTGCAGTTTCCATTTGCATGATTCTACATGCTTCATTGTAAACGGAATATATACCGGTGTATATGAAACGTTTTTGACGTGGTTTACGAGGTCCAAGTAATAAGTCTTGTAAATCAACGCCTTCTTTAAGTAAAGTTAAGTGTTGTTTAATTTCTAGAAGTGTGGATTTCTGTAGCCACTCAAGGCATAGTTTTCCTACACTGTATGTTGTAACTATCCCTGGATGTTGTCTCTGGGAATATCTTGGATCTGGCCTTTTCATTTTGAACCCTTGTGTTTTGTTTAGGAATCTATCTTGACAGTTATTCGTGTCTGTGGGCCAGATTAACTATTTTTTCCAATCAGGTTTTATTCTGTTCTTTTGTAAAATCTGTTGTACATCTACCTTCTCATCGGCAGTGTTATTACTGTCAGGCCTGGGCTTAGGTATGGACGCTTTATTTAAATCCTTTATCTTAGCTAAGCCAAGACAAGATGTTTGTTGAATAGTGTCATTTAAAAACATTATTTGCTCTGGGATAATGCATGCTCTGAATAAGGCGTCTAAACCTTGCACCTGCCCGTCTTTTGTGCCCCAGACAGTTTTTGTCTCAATGTTGTCTTTCCAAAAGTTAAAACCTAATGTAGACAGCTGAGCATAAAAGTTTGCAGAATAAATTTGTTTAGTATTGGTCAGCATGTTTTTCATTCCAGTCTTATTCAAATTTTTTAAATAAAAACGTTTCTGGTTTTGTGACATTTAAACCTGAGAAGTATGGAAACTTTTCATAAAAGGTTTTTGAGCTGCCCTTTGGCGGCGTTGGGCAATGTTCCCATTGATTATAAGTAAAAACATTTCTAGGGTTTGCAGATTTGGGCAAATAATGGTACCATAATGATTAAAACAATACATTTGTTCATAGTCTGACGAACCTTCTAAGTTTTCATGTTTTGTGAATTTAGCTGACATTTCTAAATCTGTCATCATGTTATTAACAGTTTCATAATCCCAATCATCAGAAAATGTGCTGGGTGAGACAAAGTCACTCAAAGAAACCTTAAACTGGTGTTGAATCTTCAACAGCTCCACCGGGCCATATATGTCATAATTAGTTGTTTCCCATGCTATACCACCAGGTATAGGAATGGCTGTGATGTTCACTGATGACAGGTCTCTTCGCTCACGATGAGATGATTTGTAAGGTTGCTTGAGCAAGTTGATGTTCTTACTTGCTGTGTTCATTGTACTGTATTTCCCATCTATCGTCTTTCCCAGACTTAAAACAAGAATGAGTCAGAGCAGGAGAAAAAGTACACCTAACACAATCCAAAATTCAACCCATGGTAAAACCAGATGTTTCACTGTTGATAACTGCCCATTGGCCATTGACACAGCATGATGTGTCCATAGGTGCTGTCACAGTGCTCCGCCACCCAAACGAGGTCACCCATGTGAATGTATGGCACCCAAAGTGAGGTAGCTAGCACCTGCCACCAGTGGTGTGGCACCACCAATCCCCAAAATGCAAGTGTGAAAGTGGAACTACTTCATTAAGTAGATCAAATGTGCACAAATGAGAAGCATCGCTGTCAGCGTTATCCGCATTGGCAATGTTCGCAGTAGATGGTACGTGTGTGCCTGTTGTTCCACGTGACTCACCCTCAGTTAGACTTGCCAGTGAGACCTCAATGAATGCCGTCAACAGGATTGGTAGCCATTGGGGGCAACACAATGCATGAGTTGTTACCGGAACTAGCAAGGCGCAAACATCCGATGGCAGTACTGATGGAAGAGTAAGACAGATGTCCAACACGCATTCTTCTCTGCAAAGCAGGCATCGTAGAACAGGTAAGATACAATCTTGCCAGATTGGTCTGAATGAAAGAAACCAGGTGCTATTCAGATCTCTTAAATGAGCCAAGCCAAGAATCTGTGTAATTCTGTCTGCATGGCTAGAAGAGCGTCTTTCCTGGTAGCCTGGGTATCGTTGTAGACTGGACTTGCCATATCGGAGCAGAAGGAATAAAAATAGAATTCCTGCTACGAGTCCCAAAATTAGAGGCAGGCCGCCGAACACAGAGTGCACGAAATTTGGAAAAATGCTGAGGACTGCTTCGGATGTATGACGTTACTCCGCATACTTTTACTCCGCATACCGTTACAACGCGACTTTTACAACGCATACCATTACAACGCATAGCGCTTTGAGGTGCTGGATAGTGGTAAGTATAATTTACTATTCTAACTCCAGTCCCCGTGGACCCTAGGGAAGGTGTTGGATAGTAAATTATACTTATTCCCTATCCTAGAGCGCCCCCCAGCGCAATGCGTTGTAATGGTATGCGGAGTAAAAGTCGCGTTGTAATGGTAGTGCGGAGTAAAAGATGCGTTGTAACGGGTGTATACCACTGCTTCAAACGGTGTTAACAGTCCCGAAAAAATCTTCTTAAATACATGTGCGATGCCGCTGGTATCATCCATGTTTAAGATTTGAACTAATATTTCTGCGAAATGTACTGGACAGTTTGTTGATAATAATGCATGTATCTCTGCAGAAGTCCTTGCTACTTGCAGATCATACGTTTCTCTGGATGAGGTCAGTGGCACAGTTTTTTGCAAAAGGATGGCTTTCATTTTGCTTAAAGTATCAATTCGTATAGAAGAGATATTCAGTGAAGGCCATAACGCCGACTCCCTGTCTGTCTTGCTTTTTGGAAACAATACTTGCATACAAGAAGTGACCCTGGTTGACACACTAACTAGATACGATTCTCCTGGCAACATGCCACAACAGCTGTGATCATTGAGCATAATATAGCTGCCATTGGAAAGCTGCCTGAAAATTGGTTCTATCACCGCTGCTGGTGAACCGTGCACGTGGCAAGAGAGGTCATTTGAAAAACCTTCGCAGGCTCCGTGTAAATTAATACCTTGACACAAAAGTGTACCACTTAGTGAATTTTTACCATTTTTACCACTAAGAAATACCTCCTTTCCTCCACTCCAACATTTGTGTGTGTATGGTAAATTCCAGGTCGACTTAATGTATCCTTTACCCGACCTTTCATACAGGCCTGATGGTATATGCTGTAGACAATACTGAAATTGGAAAATCGTCACTAGTATCGTGATGGTGCCAAGTATCATCCACTCTAAGACAGGTTTCTCAGAAACGGTTAATGGTAATCTTTCCAGTTTTTCAATGCTCAGCACCGTATAGTCTGCTCCTCTTTGTGCCAACAAGATTTGTTTATCTGTAAGGTTAAATACAGAAAACAATGATGTGGTGTTGATTAGACGACATGGCACGTAACCTGAACGGAGATTTTGTAATGTCCAGCCTAGCAGCATTATAGAATGTAATTGAGACTGGCCTTGTTGTAACATTAGCAAGTCCTGCTCTATTATGTCAATGGCAGATGATACAATGCTGTCCAAAGAATAAATTCTGGAGGACAGAGTCGTTAACCCGTTGTCCACTACAGAGAGAGCTTTCTCTAAATTAATACGATCAATTTCTTGTTTTCGTTCTGCAGTTTCCATTTGCATGATTCTACATGCTTCATTGTAAACGGAATATATACCGGTGTATATGAAACGTTTTTGACGTGGTTTACGAGGTCCAAGTAATAAGTCTTGTAAATCAACGCCTTCTTTAAGTAAAGTTAAGTGTTGTTTAATTTCTAGAAGTGTGGATTTCTGTAGCCACTCAAGGCATAGTTTTCCTACACTGTATGTTGTAACTATCCCTGGATGTTGTCTCTGGGAATATCTTGGATCTGGCCTTTTCATTTTGAACCCTTGTGTTTTGTTTAGGAATCTATCTTGACAGTTATTCGTGTCTGTGGGCCAGATTAACTATTTTTTCCAATCAGGTTTTATTCTGTTCTTTTGTAAAATCTGTTGTACATCTACCTTCTCATCGGCAGTGTTATTACTGTCAGGCCTGGGCTTAGGTATGGACGCTTTATTTAAATCCTTTATCTTAGCTAAGCCAAGACAAGATGTTTGTTGAATAGTGTCATTTAAAAACATTATTTGCTCTGGGATAATGCATGCTCTGAATAAGGCGTCTAAACCTTGCACCTGCCCGTCTTTTGTGCCCCAGACAGTTTTTGTCTCAATGTTGTCTTTCCAAAAGTTAAAACCTAATGTAGACAGCTGAGCATAAAAGTTTGCAGAATAAATTTGTTTAGTATTGGTCAGCATGTTTTTCATTCCAGTCTTATTCAAATTTTTTAAATAAAAACGTTTCTGGTTTTGTGACATTTAAACCTGAGAAGTATGGAAACTTTTCATAAAAGGTTTTTGAGCTGCCCTTTGGCGGCGTTGGGCAATGTTCCCATTGATTATAAGTAAAAACATTTCTAGGGTTTGCAGATTTGGGCAAATAATGGTACCATAATGATTAAAACAATACATTTGTTCATAGTCTGACGAACCTTCTAAGTTTTCATGTTTTGTGAATTTAGCTGACATTTCTAAATCTGTCATCATGTTATTAACAGTTTCATAATCCCAATCATCAGAAAATGTGCTGGGTGAGACAAAGTCACTCAAAGAAACCTTAAACTGGTGTTGAATCTTCAACAGCTCCACCGGGCCATATATGTCATAATTAGTTGTTTCCCATGCTATACCACCAGGTATAGGAATGGCTGTGATGTTCACTGATGACAGGTCTCTTCGCTCACGATGAGATGATTTGTAAGGTTGCTTGAGCAAGTTGATGTTCTTACTTGCTGTGTTCATTGTACTGTATTTCCCATCTATCGTCTTTCCCAGACTTAAAACAAGAATGAGTCAGAGCAGGAGAAAAAGTACACCTAACACAATCCAAAATTCAACCCATGGTAAAACCAGATGTTTCACTGTTGATAACTGCCCATTGGCCATTGACACAGCATGATGTGTCCATAGGTGCTGTCACAGTGCTCCGCCACCCAAACGAGGTCACCCATGTGAATGTATGGCACCCAAAGTGAGGTAGCTAGCACCTGCCACCAGTGGTGTGGCACCACCAATCCCCAAAATGCAAGTGTTTTAGTGATAGCCATATACAGATTTCCAAATGGCGGTTGTCATGCTCCGCCACCCAAATCGCGGTCACTCATGTGAATGTATGGCACCCAAATCGCAGTAGCTACCATCCTGCCACCAGCAGAGTGTCACCACCAATCCCCAAAGTGCAAGTGCGGTAGTGACAGCCATATACACATGCCCAAATGGCGGTTGGCATACTCCACCACCCAACTCGCGGTCACTCATGTGAATGTCTGGCACTCAAATCACGGTAGCAACCACCTGCCACCAGCAGTGTGTCACCACCAATACCCAACATGCAAGTGTGGTAGTGATAGCCATATACACATGCCCAAATGGCGTTTGGCATGCTCCGCCACCCAAATCGCAGTCACTCATGTGAATGTATGGCACCCAAATCATGGTAGCTACCACCTACCACCAGCAGTATGTCACCACCAATCCCAAAAAATGCAAGTGGGGTAGTGATAGCCATATACACATGCCCAAATGGCGGTTGGCATTCTCCGCCACCCAACTCGCGGTCACTCATGTGAATGTATGGCACCCAATTCATGGTAGCTAACTCCTGCTACCAGCGGTGTGTCACCACCAATCCCCAAAACGATAGTGCAGTAGTGATAGCCATATACACATGCCCAAATGGCGGTGGGCATGCTCTGGTATCCAATCGCGGTCACTCATGTGAATGTGTGGCACCCAAATTGTGGTAGCTACCGCCTGCCACCAGCGGTGTGTCACCACTAATCCCCAAAACGAAAGTGCGGTAGTGAAAGCCATATACACATGCCCATCTGGCAATTGGCATGCGCCATCACCCAAATTACAGTCACTCATGTGAATGTATGGCACCCAAATTGAGGTAGCTACCACCTGCCACCAGTGGTGTGTGCCCATCAATTCCCAAAACAAAAGTGCAGTAGTGATAGCCATATACACATGCCCAAATGACACTTGGCATGCTCAGCCACCCAAATCGCTGTCACTCATGTGAATGCATGGCACACAAATCGTGGTAGCTACCGCCTGCCACCAGCGGTGTGTCACCGCCATAGAGCATGCCCTTACAGCCAATGGGAATCACAATCGCGGTAGACTAATGCAATTATGAAAATCGCTGTAGGAGTGCTCCTCCACCGTAGAGCCAGTCATTGGATGCAATTGAAAGACGCACCACCGCGGTAGCGCCTGCCTGGCCTCTGCGTTGTGTCACCGCCATGAGCTTGACCTTACAGCCAATGGGAACCGCAATTGCGATAGACTAATGCAATTTTGCAAATCGGGGTAGGCATGCTCTGCCACTGCGGAGCAGGTCATTGGATGAATTTGAAAAAGGCTGACCTGGACCACCAATTGCAGCAGCTTAGAACCACTGAAATGGCCCCAGGGGGCTATATATGTGTGGGAAAGAGCTCCACAATCCACAGTTCACAGTGCCTGCTACCCGAGACCCCTTGCCTGCTGCTGTCTGCAGGGACTGCTGCCTGAGACCCTCCAGGGACTGCTGCCTGAGACCCCTCACCTGCTGCTACCTCCAGGGACTGCTGCCTGAGACCCCTCACCTGCTGCTGCCTCCAGGAGTTGCTGCCTGAGACCCATCACCACCCAATGCCGCTGCAGCTGTCACCTGGCCACAGTGATGTCTAGGACTGAGAAGATCCGAGCCAGTCCCTTCACCAGCAAGGAGCTGGAGGTCCTGGTGGACGAGCTGCTCACTCAGTATCCAAGGCTATATGGTGCCCCAAATGTCGTTGTAAGTCTTTAACAGTGTGAGTGACAGTGCAGCGGGGGGCACACATGTAGTTGATCTGATGCAGTTTGTGCCTGAGAGTGTGGGGTTGTGTCATGCACTGTCTAACATGCTGTCTCCAGGGGTAAGGGGTGTACCCTATTTCACCGATTTCCATGCCAGCACATCAAGATTGGAGGAACATGTATTGTCTTGTCAGCCATACAGTGATGCAGCAAGTTGGTAAAGCAGGAGTCAGGACAGTGATTGCTTGTGTGAATGGCTGTGTGGGTTCCTGTTGACCATCTCAGTGTGCACCCACCTGGCCTGCACTGTCAACACCCAAAATGACAAGGACACATCACTGAACGTACAGAGTGTTACATGTCTATTTTTTCATTACTCTCCATCAATGAGCCATCTCAGCCCTGTAGATTGCAAACGACAGGCCCTGTGAGAAGGGTGTGGGTGTGGGTTTGTGAGATCATGTCCCTCAATGCGACATCAATGACACAGTGAGCCATTCACAGGGCAAGGACATTGAGTGACACTGTGTAAAGCAATGACAACAACTATGATGTCTTCATCTACCCTCATGTGTGAACAGGTAAATGCAGGAACAACAGCAGACTGAAACACTGATTTTGCAGCTTCATCAGCAAACGAATTCCCTTCAAAAAGTATTCCAACACACTGGTGACTCAGTGTATGAACTACATGAGCCTGTGTCAAGAAATCCTTAAGATGCACCATATTTCGCCAAAGCAAATTATGTTGGATAGCATTTCCTTTAAAGCCTCTGAGTCCATTCAAGCACCAATAATATAAATGTTCATTAAAAGACTAGATCAGTAATACCAATCCGCCTCAATAATTGGGTTATTTTTGAGCGATTATAAATGCTGTCAATCATGACTACCCGGCCAATAGCTCTGTCAATCTAAAAGTAAGAGGGTTAAAACTATAAAATAATTTTAGTAAAAAGACTTAAACAGCAATATATACGCTCGTATAAGAAAACATGTACATTTTAATATCAAGGTTGTGCATATGTTATCATCTGAGTGTGTTTATATGACTGATAACGGTCAGTCCTTCAGGCATGAGTGCATATTTATCAGACAAATACATGTGAATTATACTAATTGCAGATTAATTTTTTCACAAAATCCAAAATATATATGGATAAATACAGATAAAATTATTAAAAATAAATATGGATAAATACACATAGAAATGCCCCAAAAAATAAATACCATAACACCGGGAGTCATTATTATAATTGAAAAGAAATGTAGCAACCCTGGTGCACATAATCACCACTCACCACTCTTTATTATGCCAGCATTTTAGGACATCTAGAAAACAATATGTGGTCCATGTTCCCTTAATTTCCATGTTCTCTTAATATCCAGAACTGTGGGTCTAGAAGAATTTTAGATAATTCTATACACACTGTGAGTGAAGATTTATTGATAAAGGTTTAGGTTCATTTTCCTGTGTTTAAGTTAACATGAGTAGGCTACAAAAATAATTTACCTGGCCTCACTGACAGCTGTAGAAATGTGCCAAATAAATGTTGTACTGCTTCGTGGTTTCTCTAATTCTGTGGGTTTCCTTTCTTCTAAGAGGAAATGGTGTACAATTCTATGGTGTTTTTAATTCGTAGGGTAACAAATGATGTGCTTTGGAGGAAACCTGGCTGCCAGAGAAACATATTGTAATGTTTCAATACTGAAGGTTGACACATAATTTAGATGAAGTGTGCTTCATTTATTTATTCAAACAGTTATTGTTCAGTAATGCCATGTCATTTCCCCTTGTATGTAGGTTACAGGTTCTCAAGGGCCTCATTACAATGCAGGTCGGGCCGTAACGGAAGCAGCACCGCCCGACTAAAATTCGGCAGTCCCACTGTCCTAATTACAATGCGAAGGTGAAGGTGGTAGCACTATTTGTATTCCCTATTGCAAAGACACGCACTAAAAGAAAGTAAACACTCTTAAAACATCCCTGGATCTGGCTAGTCAGGCACGCTATTTCTGTTTCATTAAAGTGGTGAGGAAGTGGCTGTATTTTTTCAGGCCCTTAATGAGACATGGTGAAGCTAGACTAAGAGACAGTGTAACAGTGCATTGACACTATCTATAAGTGAAAATATGAGGGCTCAAACAGCAGTTTGATTGTATCACATTGAGAGCTAATACCAAGATATCTTTTTTTTAATAGGACTTGTGTTGCATGAGGGTGAGAGTAGTGTCAAATATGAAACTCAGAAACATGGTAGGGGTCGGATGTCAGTTTTTAAAACCTTCAGGTTATTGTCTTTTTTATCATCTTTGTTAGCCTTTTCACAGTGAAGTTACAGCAGTTTGCCAGCACTTGCTAGCCGGATATAAGACACAACATAGGTACAATATGTCTAGTCATATACTGCTATCATATTGCGCCATGTCTGCGCTTAAAGACATTATGCACTCTTAAAGATGATGAATAATGGAGAAAACTAAACCATAGAAATGAAACAATAGGCCAAACCCACAGTCATCATATTTAGAGTGTCCCTCAATGAATAGATCCTTCCACCTGTCTAGAAGTATTAGAGTCCCCTGCCACACATTCCCCTGGATTGTTGACCATTATTACTTTAACGCTACAGTATTCACTGCTCAGTGTATCTGCTTGCTCCCTAACCCTCCCTGTACTAGATTCTTATCTCAGCAAATAGCTTGTACCCTGCCCTGTGGATAGTGTAGTATATTTTTACGCACCTTAATCATCTGTAGGTGGTTGCAGGCCATCCAACAGTTCTTCCCAGTTTGCTGCTATAGGTTTCTTTTCTTTAAGTTTAAAGTTTATTGAGAAGAGATTATAGCATACATAAAAAGAAATGTCATGTAGGCAAAACCATAATGAAAAACTTCTATGACTATTAAAAGGGGAGACAGAGGGGGGGAGAGAAATAAGGGAAGGGGGGGGGAAGGGGGAGGAACAATAAGATGGGAAAGCATTACCTGTATCATAATTCTAATTCGGCAACGCTAATATTATTAAGTATAATATGAAACATAAACAATAGAATCCATAAAAAAGAGAAAGGAGTAATATTGGAAGATATTCATCAGAAATATAGAATAAAAAGACAGCAAAGAATTTATGGAGGTTTCCTAACTTCATCCAGAGTGTTAACTCTAGTGGAAGGAGCTGAGGCTAAGTTTGTTAGATAAGAGGATAAAGGAAGCCATAAAAGATCTCTTTTAATGCATAAAGAAATAGGGGTGACATTGCCTATATTTAATCTATGATGAAAACAAACGGCATTCCACCAAGCAATGAAAGTGATTTTCTTAGCTTGTTTCCAGTTAGAAGTAATTAGATGTAGGGATATCGCTAATAGCAGATAAAATAATGAGGGGATGGGGGTTGGGTATGGCCAGGAGGGTGATAAGGAGCCCAAAAAGATGCTGGAAATGGAAAAAGGGATTTGAGTATTCAAAATCGGATAGACTAACATTCTACAAGATCCCTTTCCCAGGCCAATTCGCATTTTCCGTTGGGCCTATCAGAAGAGAAAAAGAAATTTCTATAAAGAGAAGAGGCCGAAGTAGTAGTAGACAATAAAGGAAAGAGATTGGAACATTCGGCAGGAATATTGGGAATTGGGGGCAAGGAGAGAAGATATTATTGCAAATGAGGAGAAAGAAGTAAATCATATTGAGATTTACAGGAAAAGGGTAAAGAAACTTTTAATTGAAGGTCCAAAAAAGAGAGAGTGAGATTATTAGATACCAGTTGAGAAATCCAGAGTAAACCTTTGGTTCTCCATGTTTTCCAATAAATGGTATAGCCCTTAATACGTAATAAGTGATTATGCCAAATAGGTTGTTGATCTAATGAAGAAAAAGCAGGGTAGGAGGATGGAAGAAGAGGTATTAATATTTTACGTGTATGAGAGATTACTTGAGGGTGAAAGGAAGAAATATTGTTAGTAAAAGCAAGAGATTTATTAAAATGAAAAGTTTCTCAATATTCAACCAAATAGGAGGATGGACATCATGATCCTGATCATGAGAGAGCCAACAAGAAGATTGCCTCATGGAAAAAGCATAATGATAAGATTTGAAATCAGGAAATTTGAGGCCACCAGAAAGTTTATCAGCTTTGAGAGCATTAAGAGCTATTCGAGGAGATTCATTCTTTCAAAGGAATTTGTTTAATATAGAGTAAATTTTTTTAAAGTAGAGACCAGGAATGCAGACCAGAAACATAGATGAAAGATATAGAATTAGCAGAGAAAGCATCAGCTTAATAGAGTCTAGGCGACCCCACCAGGAGAGAAAAAGTGGATGCCAATGATCAATAGATACAGACAAAGTTTTGAAAAGATTCTCAAAATTTCCTTTCAAAGTTTCTGAAATGGTAGGAGAGAACCATACGTCTAAGTATTTAATTTGAGAAGTTATCCAAGAGAAACCAGTATAGATATAATCTTGTTTTAAACAGAGAAAATTTAAAGGAAGAACTTCACATTTATCCGAATTAAGACGGTATCCAGAAAGTTGAGAGAAAGTATCAACTTGAGAGAGGAAAGCTGGAAGAGAAGTAGAGGGGTTGGAACAATAAAGAAGGATGTCATCGGCCTAGACAGACATTTTAACATGTGTAGTATTGAGTTTAAAACAAGAAATACTGTCATCTAACCGAAGTTTCATTAAAAAAAGCTCGAAAATTAACAATGACTAAGGAAGAATTCAATCATGCCTATGATTTATCCCAAACCATCCTTATGTCAACCAAATTGCAAACACAATTTTATAAAACATGCTTTTTCTTGTATTATACCCCAGATAGAATCGCTAAATGGGGAAGTGGGAGGGGTACATGCTGCTTTAGATGTACATTATCTGAGGCGGATAGCATACACGTATTTTCTTCCTGTGTATTGAACAGTTTTTAACTGAGATTCTAAAAACCAGAATAATCCTCTCTAATGAAATGATTTTGCTTGGAGTAACCAATCTCAATGAATCATCACTTGGACATGAACTAATATTTATCGCCATGGCGGTTCTAAGAATATGTATCGCTTCTGCCTGGCTAGACCCTAACCCACCATCCTTTCAACAATGGTTTTCTAGATTGCTAGCTATATTTAATTTGGAAATGGCTATATATAAAAGAACAGGCAGAAGAAGGAGGGTCAGGGGATTGAAAATTTGAATTCTTTGATTGAGTGGTCCCAATCTCAAAGTAATTCTCTGTAACATAAAGCCATATTCTGCGGGATTTAAATGCCACAAAAACTTAAATGGTTAAAGATGCATATTATTTGAAATCTATAATCATCTAGATGTTATGTGTATCTCCTCAAAAAGAAGGGAAATGTTTTCTTGGTTGTTTGATTAATTTACTTAGCCATTATTGTACAATGTACGAATTCTCTAATTTTTCTGTGTTTATATGTGAAATATTCTTTGCCGAACCTGTATGACCTGGGGGGAGGGGGAAAAAAAAAGATATAAAAAACAAAAAAAGCTCTAAGGCAATTATAAATAAAAGGGGAGCTAGGGGACAACCTCGACGAACTCCTCTAAAAAGAGAAAAGTATTCAGAGGATTTCCCATTAACAAAAATAGAGGCTTTCGGTCCTGAATATAATAATGAAATAAGGGAAATTAATTTAGCAGGGAACCCAATCCATTTAAGTTCTTGGAACATAAAAACCCATCCAATTCTGTCAAATGCTTTTTCAGCATCTAATGCTCTAGCAGCAATTGGATAACTAAAGGAAGAGGCCTTACTTAGAATAATAATGAAAACCCTGGAGTTTTTTTAAGATAATCGACCTTTGACAAAGCCAGATTGTTCCGGGCCAATGAGATTGGGTAGAACTGGATCAATACGATGGGCTAGAATCTTTGCAAAAATCTTGTAATCTAAATTATACCATATTATTTACAGAAAGAGGGATCTTTATTATCCTTGGGAATTAAACAGATCACGACTTCTTGAAAAGAACCTGAAGAGGAACCGTCCTTTACAAAAAACTGATGAAGCAATAAAAGATGGGGGAGTAATAAGGAGGCAAAGTGAGCATAGAATTCAATACTAAAACCATCAGGGCCAGGTGCTTTATCCCTTTTTAATTTTCAAACAGCATTTTTAATTACATATAAGGTGATGTCCGATTCCAATGACGTAAAATCCGTGTTGTATGCGAGAGGGGGGAGGATCGAATGAAAGAAAGAAGAATGTGCAGCAGAGGAAGGTTGTTGCTCTGGTGTGTATAAAGTCTTATAAAAAGAGACAAATTCATTGAGAATATCATCATCTTTGAATAACGAATCGCCGGCTTTGTTACGGATGGATTACATTTTAGTCCGCTCCTGACGAATCTTTAAAAAATTTGCAAGTAATTTACCCATCTTGCTCTGGCCTCCATAATAACGGGCACTGCTTCTTAAAAGATAAGAGGAAGCAGCTTCTGTAGAGGACTTATTAAAATATATTTTTGCTCAATAAGATTCTTTAAGGAAACCTCAGAATTGGAGCGATAATAAGAATATTCAAGATGCTTAATTTTGGCTAATAACTGGTTATTTTTGTTTTCAAAAAATGTCTTTTTCCGTGAAACAAAGTTTATATTAAAACATCTAGCCGCTGCTTTAAAGGAGTCCCACATCATTACTGGAGAAGGGTCTGGAGTAGAATTAATAGAGAAATATTCAGATGCAAAAGATGTGAAATGGTCTGTGAAGTAGGGAGCTCTGTGTTCAGCTGTTGGGGGTTTCAGCGGGCAATCAGCGTTTCTCCTCCCGTGTCCCGCCGGTAATCTCGCCGGTCCCCCCACCGCTGCAGCACCTTCCATCAGTGCAGCGCGGCCGAGGTGGGACTGCAGCTACCAGGAGCCTTAGCAGGGAAAGCTGCCACCGCCCACACCGCGCCCGGAGGCGCTTAAGTTTGGAGAGAGCCCCCGCATCGCGGGACCGTGCGCGGGCTAAGCCCGGGCAAAGGGCGGGCCCTCTGTGGCCCTCGGAGGCCAGAGGAGGATGGGACGGGCTACCCCCCTAGGTTCCCCACGGCAGAAGGAGGTAAAATAGACTCATCTATACACACCTACTTTCGCTTCATACCCAAGGGGCACTATTATGTGAAACATTGAACATCTTAGGTGCTGTTGCCATTCTCATTACAAACCTGTGAAAAACTACTACATCATGACTTGTAAGGGGGTGCCCAAATATACAATCCCTCAGAGGGTCTCGCGCAAGGGGACACTGGAACACTATGTGAACAGGGCAACACCTCCCATTGCTTGTGAACTAGAGAGTCCAGTACGATGCCCATCCACCGAGAGCATACCTAGGATGAGATCTCCTCGACAGACAACGGACCTAGCAGAAATTCCATCTTGGTTAGAGGAACTAAACATTCTATGTAAATCTACGTTTGTTCCTGTGGAGGCAGGAAGTATGCGGACTAGAACTCCTAGCACTCCTACCTGCTCCACAGTTAACACAAGTCCCAAGACTACTACCCCCTCCCAACCAAATGTAAGATTGTCGAGTACTCTCCCCTTATTACCAGTAAAAGCTATTAGGCAACCTTTAGTGTCTCCGCAGGTTTCCTCCACTAAAAGAAAGAGATCATAGGCTAACCACACAGGGAGCCAACCTAAACAACAAAAGCTGCACCTAAGCCCACCAACGCCCATCACTACCACCCCAAAACCCTCTAGGGTACATGCTAACCCAGATTCTCCTGTAACCCCTATTCAGCCAACACTCTTGGCCCATATTGCAAATATGGTTAAATCCATAATATCCCCCTTGCTAGAAAAAATAAACTACTTAGGGGACAGGCTGACAGGTTTAGAAGAAATGATTAAAGCCAATTCGTCAAACTTAAAAAGCATGGGAGGCCTCAGCCACCCACAGTCTTTAGTTGCCCAAAACAACTGCATGTTGTAACACTGTTAAAAATCACCCTGTAGCAGCGCAGACGCGAACCTCAAACACTCTGAAGGCTCTAATAAAACCTCCAATAGCACTGAGCACCTCCCCCAGAGTAGGGTTGAATAAAGATCCCACATCCCATAAGGAGAGAGCTGTAAACCGTGGCATCATGACACAAAAAGCTAAACATATACACTTACCGCCAGAGGCCGCTCCATTTGTGTGTATACTTTCGGGAGTGCCAGCACTCACAAATGGAAAATCGGAAAAACAAGAGGATCTAAGAAATAAGGTTGTGTTTTGGTTATCTAAAAACAGACCTCTACCTGCTAACATCGATGGTAGAATAGCAAGTGTCAGAAGGGTGGGCTGGCTGGGTCCCCTTCGTAAAGATATACCAGGTGACCTAGTTTTAGTCAACTTCAGGAACAAACACGTTGTCCAACACCTACACAACTGGCAGCCAATTATAGGAGATGGCCCCATATCCACCTGGGATCTTCGTGATTTTTACCCGAGAGCATCATTCTTCCCCCCTCTGAAACCATATGTAGTGAGTAACCGTTCACTGGGTAGAAGTAGTCTTGTCTCAAGTGGTTACACCATTCCCACCCTCAATCGTTTTGACATAATTTCGGTCTAATTCTGATGAACTGAACAGATACGGTCATTACCTTTAACAAAATTGTTTTCTCTTCTTTTCCAACATGTAATGAATGATCCTATTTTTTCCAATCAATATGGATAATTTGAAATGCGTATCCATAGGGAAAACTTGTATTTTATATTGTAAAGTAAATTTTAATGCCTTGTTGTTTTATGCTTTTATGGTTATACATTCTAACCGAATAAAGTACTTGATTGATTGATTGATAATAATGAATTATTGAAACGCCATCTGCCAGCATGAGGGGAGAAAGGTAGCAGATCAAAGTCCACAGAAACTTGGGTATGATATGATATTAGAATGGAGCATATCTCGGAATGTGAGACGAGTTGGGACCAAGATTACTGAAGAGAAAATAATCTAATCTAGATTGGGAGTTATGAGGGGGAGAATAAAAAGTATATTCCTGTAGGTCTGGATTACAGAGCCTCCAAATGTCAGTTGAAGCTTTGTGACGTATGGCAGAGGTGAATTATGAGTGCATATTGGTATTAGAGAATTTTACAGAGGAGTGTCTATCTAGAATGGATTCAAGGATCTGGTTACAGTCACCTCCAAAAATAATATATTCATCATCAAACATGACAAGCTTATCCGAAATCAGATTCCAAAACATATTATCAACAGTAACAGGAGCATAAACATTGAACAGTACTAAGAGTATTTGATCAATAAGTTTTTTATGACATAGTATAGATAAGCCATTTTTCTTTCCTAAGGCGGGGGAAGAAAAAACATGACCCACCCAAACTCTTTTCAGTTTAGCTGCTTCAACTTCTGATACGTGAGTTTCTTGAATAAAAGCAATATCAGTATTTAATCTAGCTAGATGGGTTAACACGTGTTGTCTTTTTATAGGATTATTAACTCCTTTAACGTTCCAAGTTAAAACTCTAAATGAGAACGATTAAAATGAACATGCACAATTAGTATGAAATCATCAAAATAGTATCTATTGAATAGAACGTAAACAAGAATGATTACAAAACAGGTAATCAAAGAATTCAGGATTCTATTGTTAACAAGAACATGCACAATTCTTCTAAAAACAGTTAAAGAATAACTATGAAATATAATGTAAGCAACAAAGGAGCAAACAATATAATATTGCAAAACCTTATTACCTAAGGGAAAGAGAAGAAAGAAGTCAAGAAAGATAAATAGATTCAGGATTAAGTAGGAAAAAAAGATAAAGAGAAAAGTTATACTGATAAAAAGAGTATTGGGCAATGTAGAAATAAAGAGACAGCAAAAGAGAAAAGGGAGAAACAGGGAGAGGAACAATGAAAGGATCAGGAATAAGGAGAGAAAAAAGAGAAATATAAGGAAAAGACTAAAATAAGGAACATGATAGAATATAGAAAAATGAAAACAATTGAAAGAAAAGGGAAAAAACAAGGGAAAAAATCTCTGAGAGATAAGGAAACACGGAACATGAATGCAATTTAATTCAAACAATTGACAACAAAAAAAAAACGACAAAAAGACATACCACAAGAAGACAATGAGACTGGGGCTGGTGAAACCACATGAGGAAAACAGCACACTGGACCACGGACTCTGTAGAAACGCGCAAGGGGAGAAGAATCTCCAAGTGAAATGTGAATACACAATAAATGGAAAGGGGCGACCAACTTGGTCCCCCCGAACTTATGGCTGAGTGCCTCGATCCCCCCGGGAAGCCATTTTTGGGGCGGGAGGCGCGTCTCGGCTGGTATGCCCGAAGCGGCGTAGCCGGGGAGCGCCTGTTCCCGCCCTAGAGTGGGCTGGCCTAGACACTGACGCAGCCAGCCACGCCCTCGGGGCAGGCAGGGGCGGGTATACGCCCGCCCTGAAGACGGATAAAAAGGGACGCAAGACCAGAAGACATCCTCTTGTTCTTGTGCTCTGAAGCTGCACCTCCTCGCTGCACGTGAGCTCGGGACAGAACGAAGAGCCAATTTTGAGCGTTTTAATCTTTCTTTTTGTCTTCTAGATACTTCGTTTGAAAGATGCCCAAGAAAGGCGCGAAGAGAATGTCGACTGACCAGATGGTTCGGGCTCTCATGAAGGAAATGTCCGAGATAAAGAGGCAGTTGGCGGGGCGAGACGGCGAGGAGGGATCGGGGCGTCCACCGGCCGGAGGGAGGCCTAAGAGGCCGAGAAGGGGGCCGGTCGGGGGAGACGTCCCGGTTCCCTGTTCCCCGCTCGAGCCGCCAGCCCCGGTACCGGCCCCGGTACCGCAGGAAGGGAACCCGATTCCGGTCGTAGTCACCCCGACATCCGCTGAGGGTATGCCTCCCGAGTTGGCGGCACAGCTAGCAGCGTGGTTGGGGGACAGTACCGAGGGCGCCACGGCTGCCGAAGCGCAAGCACTCATGAAACAGTTGCGCGAGAAACGTGATGCAGCCAAGGTGCCCGCGCCGGATGCGGTGATAGACAAGCCACGAGGGGCGGAAGTAGCGTCCGGTGCAGGTAAGCGGCCATTGCCGATCGCAAGGGATGAGTCAACACCCTCTCGTAGAGAAAAATTGGGGCAACATGTTCCTTTGGCAATAAAGGAAAAGATTTGGGCGGGGGAATACGTAAACATTTTCTCCCTGCTCGTTGATCACTATGAGGTCGAAACTGTTAAGGGTCAAAAGGATCTGATGCATCCGAGTGTTTGGCGCGCCAAAATGGCCGCCTTTAAAGTGAATGAGAATATTGGCAACTGGGGTAATGCTTGGGGAATTTTTACGTCAATTTTGGGGGAACGTAGGCCTGAATTGCTCCCTGAATTTCCAGTATATCAGTCACGAATTATGGGGTACTCGACATCGCACCAAGGTAACCAATGGTTCTGTTATGACAACCTTTTCAGGAAAGCGATGGAGCATAACAAAAGTTTAACCTGGGACTGTTACGATTCTTTGACATGGAATAAAATGAAAGAGTCGGGGATGTTGAAAGTGCCGTTGGTGGGGAGTACTGTTGGTGAGTCCTCCCGCCAAAATGGGGGGACGCCCTTTCGGTCGGGTACGGGTACAGACGATTACCCGAGACCCGCCGGCAATACAGGGAAGAGGGGTTTCTGTTTCAATTTCAACAGAAGTAAATGTACTAGGCCCCCGGGATCTTGTAAATTCAAACACGAATGTAGTGGTTGTGGGGCACCCCATCCTGAGTCCTCGTGCAGAGCCAAATCGGGTGAAAATGGGGGTAGAGGAGGCGCCAAACAGGTCTAATATAGTCCGAGGGGCGCCTTTACCAACCCTGATTGATACCCTGGCGATGATTCCCTGGCTCAGCGAATACCCAGATCGTACTTCTGCTGGGGTGCTACGAAACGGTTTTTCATATGGTTTCCGCATCCCGGTGGGGAACTTTCAGGGTGTCGGGACGTGCAAAAACCAACTTTCCGTCTTGCAGCATACGACTGTAGTACAGGATAAGATCCGGAAAGAGGTTACCCGAGGTCGGGTTGCCGGCCCGTTTAGTGTTCCCCCGGTACCGAATTTTGTTTGTTCTCCTTTAGGGGTGGTCCCCAAGAAGGACCCAGGTGAGTTTCGATTGATTCACAATTTATCAGCTCCTCATGGCCTTTCTGTAAACGATGCAATTGATCCAGAGATATGTTCGGTGCGGTACGCATCATTCGATGAGGCCGTAGCCATTTTGAATCGCCTGGGGCCCGGGACGCTGATGGCGAAATCAGATATCGAGTCAGCGCTCCGTTTGCTCCCGGTATACCCGGAAGACCAACGTCTTTTGGGATTCATGTTTCAAGGTTCGTATTACATGGATAGGTGTATGCCGATGGGGTGCTCTATATCTTGTGCATATTTCGAGAAATTCAGTAGTTTTCTACAATGGGTTTACACGAAGGAGACGGGTTTTCGAAATGTGATGCATTACCTCGATGACTTTCTGTTCCTTGGGGCCGCCGGGGATGATGAATGTGCCCGGGCCTTGACTGACTTTTGTGTTTTAATGAATCAATTTGGCGTGCCATTGGCACCAGGTAAAACTGTGGGTCCCACGACTTGCCTCGAGTTTCTCGGGATCGAGTTGGACTCTAGTGAGGGTTGTTTTCGTTTACCAGCTGCCAAAGTGTCGAAATTCAGGGCAGCCCTGGAAATGTGTATTACTGCATCTCAAGTTACGCTGCATCAATTGCGGCAATTGGTGGGGAAGTTGAATTTTGCCCTAAGGGTGATCCCGATGGCCCGCCCCTTCTCCCGTTCAATTGCCCAGGCGATGGTCGGCCTAAAAGAGGGTCATCATCGCACGAGATTATCGGCCGAGGTCCGCCAAGACATGCGTATTTGGTTAGCATTTTTTGCGGATTTCAATGGTCGAGTCGTCTGGAACAAACCGGCCTTGTCCTCTGAAGAGCTGGGTCTATGGACGGATTCAGCGGGAAGCATGGGTTTCGGCGCCATCTTCGGCACAAAATGGTCGGCACAAAGGTGGCCAACATGGTGGCATGAAGAGGGGCTGACGAGTAATATTGCTTTCCTTGAACTGTTTCCCATTTTGGTGGCCCTCAGAACCTGGCCCGAGGGATTCAAAAATCACTCTGTCATATTTTGGTCTGACAATATGACCGTTGTAGAATGCATCAATAGTCAGGCAGCACGTTGTAAAATGATTTTAAGGCTGCTTAAAGAAATTGTCTTACTGTGTATGCAACTGAACGTGGTATTCAGAGCAAAACATGTCCCAGGGGTGATGAATCAGGCTGCTGATGCACTGTCTCGTTTTCAAATGCAGGCTTTCTCGGGTTTCCTTCCCTCAGCGGACCCAGAGCCAGCACCCTTTCCCGAAGCTCTCTGGTCTCTCGGTGCCCCGAACTTCGTTACCTCGTGGGAGAGAGTCTAGCACCAAGGACGAGGAAGGCATACGAAGGGGCGTTTCGGGCTTATTTAGCCTTTTTGGGGACTGAGAGAGGGGGGCTTTGGGGGCACGAGGATTGGGTAGTACATTTTCTGATGTCCTTGTGTAAGGCTGGGAAGTCGGTGGCTACAGCCCAGAGGCATCGTGCTGCCATTTCCTTTGTTGCCAGGGCTCATAATATCCAGGACCCGACAGCGTCTTTTGTGGTACAGAAAGCGCTGCGTGGGTGGCAACGCCTTGAGGGTCGCAAAGTAGATGAGAGGCGCCCGATAGGTCTGGATAGGTTGTCCCAGTTGCTGGCCACACTCCCCGCCACATGCTCGTCTCAGTTCGAGGCCTGTTTGTTCCGAGCTGCTTTTACGCTTGCATTTCACGGGGCAATGAGGATAAGTGAGCTGGTAGCAAGGAGCAAGCGGGATGTGGTGGGGGGTTTGTGCCGGGAACACGTTCAGATCAGGGGTGAGACGATGACTGTATCCTTTGTCAAGTCAAAAACCGATCAAGGTGGGGTGGGAGACTGCATAGTCATTCGCAGGATTCCAGGGTCCTCCATGTGTCCGGTGAAGTGTTTAGAAGATTACCTAGCACGAAGGGTGGCATCATGGGGGGGGACATTGTTGAGACACGCGGACGCCACCCCACTGACGAAGTTTCAGTTTCAGCGGGTGCTCGCGATGTCAATTACCGCAGCGGGCTTGGACCCGGGTGAGTTTGGGACCCATTCCTTTCGGATAGGGGCTGCCACTGAAGCTACAGCCAGGGGTCTTAATGTGGAACAAGTAAAACGAGTGGGGCGTTGGTCCTCCAATTGTTATAAGAGGTATGTGCGGTTGCACATGTTGTGAAGCTGTAATAATGTACTCACGCTTCTTGTCTTTTGTTTGGTTTTCAGTTACGCAAGCCTTCGAGGCGGGGCGGACTATGCAGTCGACCCAACACCAGGCCAGCGGTCAGACATCACCGGCTGTGAGAAAGGAGGTGTGGGTCGTGGGCCACTCATACGTGAGGCGTGCCTCGGACGTATTCGAAGCAGGTGACATGATTCACGTAGCTGGGGAATACGGGTACAGAATGTCCTTCTACGGAAGGGGCGGTCTCTGTATTGACCAGTTTCAGGCATTCTTTGAGGGTTTGTTAGGGCGGACGAGGTCACCGCCGTCTATAGTCATAGTACATTTAGGGGGCAATGATTTGGTCACCACCGGTAGACGACTTCTCCTGGAGGCAATGCTTTCCACTGTAAGTTGGTTGGCGAGGAAAGTTCCGGGGTGCATAATTGGGTGGTCTCATATGATCCCACGAAAAGTGTGGCGGGGGGCTGTTTCGATTCCTGCTTTGAACCATTCTGTTAGAAAACTTAATAACAAAGTGAGTAGGTTGTTTCGTTCCAGGACATTGCATTCTATCTCGCACGGTTGTATTAATGATGACAGTATGTATCTAGGGGATGGTGTGCATTTGTCTCGGGTGGGGAATGAGTTACTCATAGGAGACTTCTTAGCATGGTTAAAAACGTTGAAACATGACCTTTAGCTAGGAGTTTTGTGGGGGGCCCGGATAGCCGGTCAACTATCCGGGCCTGTGGCGGTAAGGTCATGATCGGTGAGCACTAATTAGTAGATCCCTATGAGTGGGCGTCACCCAACACGGATGGGAGCGCTCGGGAGAGGTGGCCATTGGCCCCTCAATGGGGAGGCGGTCCCTTCTAAGGATGGGTCGCCGGAAGTAAAGGAAAGGCGGTCAAGGCCCCTTCCTTTGTAGGAGGGGTTACAGCCCCCTCCTGGGGAATTTCCCGGGGCCAGTGACATCTGCGACGGCAGATGCGGTAAGTTGTGTGGGGTTGGGATAAGGTCTACGGTACCTTCTAGATACCTCACACGAGTATTCGAACGACCTTTAACTGGCGTCGAGTCTTTAGGTGCCCCCGTCAAGTCAAGGGAAATTGGTAATAGTTGCACTTGAGGTACGCCTCCGTGCTGTCGCCCAGCCCAAGTGGGAGGGGTAAGTCCGGTTAGGGATCTTGACACCGGTTATGACCTTGCCGTTGGCCCTTAAACGTTAGGTGTACAATTTCAATATGTCAAGAAATGTTTTGTAGGATGCTAGTTCGGCTAGGAGAACCTCTGTATTAGAGAATCTGTTAAGGTTAGCCAAACATCGCAATATGGTAATGAAATTGTACATAACATGAAACGTTTAATGTTTTAATTTTTGTTTTAATAAATACGGCCGGGATGGTCACTCCATCCCACTTCCAAAAACTCAAGAACTGTTTCCGGTTTCCCTCCTTTGGGGATTGTGTTGAGAGGGGGTGGCGGGTATCTCGGCCATATGGAAAGGGGCGACCAACTTGGTCCCCCCGAACTTATGGCTGAGTGCCTCGATCCCCCCGGGAAGCCATTTTTGGGGCGGGAGGCGCGTCTCGGCTGGTATGCCCGAAGCGGCGTAGCCGGGGCGCGCCTGTTCCCGCCCTAGAGTGGGCTGGCCTAGACACTGACGCAGCCAGCCACGCCCTCGGGGCAGGCAGGGGCGGGTATACGCCCGCCCTGAAGACGGATAAAAAGGGACGCAAGACCAGAAGACATCCTCTTGTTCTTGTGCTCTGAAGCTGCACCTCCTCGCTGCACGTGAGCTCGGGACAGAACGAAGAGCCAATTTTGACCCACCCACCAGCCCCTGAAGACAGCCAGTTGTTTTTAATAAAGTTGATTAATTTTGCTGGTGTTCTCGTTTCCAGGTTGGAGTATCATGTTGATATTGAGTTAATAAAGAATGGTCTGTTTGAGTACGTTTTACCATTAAAGAGATTCAGATTTAGTGTTGAATTTTATGCATGCCCTTTCGGTCATAGTGGCCAATGTATTCGGAATTTTAGTTAGCACTGTCGTATTTATTTGGTAGGCGGTAAGGTCATGATCGGTGAGCACTAATTAGTAGATCCCTATGAGTGGGCGTCACCCAACACGGATGGGAGCGCTCGGGAGAGGTGGCCATTGGCCCCTCAATGGGGAGGCGGTCCCTTCTAAGGATGGGTCGCCGGAAGTAAAGGAAAGGCGGTCAAGGCCCCTTCCTTTGTAGGAGGGGTTACAGCCCCCTCCTGGGGAATTTCCCGGGGCCAGTGACATCTGCGACGGCAGATGCGGTAAGTTGTGTGGGGTTGGGATAAGGTCTACGGTACCTTCTAGATACCTCACACGAGTATTCGAACGACCTTTAACTGGCGTCGAGTCTTTAGGTGCCCCCGTCAAGTCAAGGGAAATTGGTAATAGTTGCACTTGAGGTACGCCTCCGTGCTGTCGCCCAGCCCAAGTGGGAGGGGTAAGTCCGGTTAGGGATCTTGACACCGGTTATGACCTTGCCGTTGGCCCTTAAACGTTAGGTGTACAATTTCAATATGTCAAGAAATGTTTTGTAGGATGCTAGTTCGGCTAGGAGAACCTCTGTATTAGAGAATCTGTTAAGGTTAGCCAAACATCGCAATATGGTAATGAAATTGTACATAACATGAAACGTTTAATGTTTTAATTTTTGTTTTAATAAATACGGCCGGGATGGTCACTCCATCCCACTTCCAAAAACTCAAGAACTGTTTCCGGTTTCCCTCCTTTGGGGACTGTGTTGAGAGGGGGTGGCGGGTATCTCGGCCATATGAAGGGATCACAAAACCGCATCTAAAAGAAACTAAGAAAAAATAATGTAACAACTGAAGTCACAGTAAAATAAGAATAAAATACAAAACTCAGATCACAAAATACAGAATTCAAAATACAAGATACATCGGGGATGAATTAAAGGAGAATATCATGACGAAAATCGCCCCATAAGAAGAATAAATGCGTTTTCAATTATGGTCGAGGAATGTCCATTGAATCTGTTCTACAAGCAATCTGAGGTGATTTTGGCGTAATCTTGTGCAAAGAAAAGATAAGAACCATTCCATGTGATCTTCCCTTTCTGCTTGGCAGCCTGTAATACATTGAGCAAATCTGTATACTCCAAAAAATACAGGATAGCACCTCTAGGCTTTGCTGACAAAGGAGAAGAAATAGGTGAACGAGAGGGTGAACCCAGACGATGTGCTCGCTGAATATTCAAAGTTGAAGATCTTGGAAGACCAAGGAGCGTAGGTAAGGAAGACTGAAAAAAGAATATGGCATTCGATCCTTCAAGACCTTCTGCAAGCCAATAAATGCGTAAGTTGTTACGCCTATTTCCATTTTCTAAATTTTCAACTTGTTGTTTGAATTCCTGAATTTCTCTTTGCATACAGGGGATCTGGTTAGTGACTGCCTGAACAAGCAATTGTCTTTTCAAGATGTTACACCTTTTTTCAGAGTGCGACCATTTATCTTCGAGATTTTGAAGGCGAGAATTTGTTTCCGTCATGTAGGGTTTGAGTGAAAGGATTTCCTCTAGCAAAAGTTCCATAGAAATATAAGAGGCTATGTTGGTCGGAGATAGTGGATTTGTTTTAACTCGTTTTCCTGATGTAGAAGTAGTAGGTGACGGTAGTTTGGAAGAATGTTTGGTGTTTTGACGGGAAATACTAGGAGAAGAGCATTTTAAAATGAGGGTATCATTTGATGTATCTTCCATATTCTCTTGTAAAACACTAAAAGGATTAAAGTCCTCCAAAGGTGTTTTGGCAGTGTTAATTTGCTGAGGAGAATTTCGGTTGCCACGGGGCATTGCCATTGAAAAATTGAGGAATACATATAGAAAGCAGACAAGAGTTCGAGAGCCAAAGCAGAAAAATTCCTCAAGCGTAGAGGCAGAATGCTGTAGTAAAATATTTGAATCAAAACATCAGTACCACAAAAAGGTGAGCAGTATCCCACTGGAGGAGAATAATTGACAAAATGTGATGAGCACTGACTAAAAACTGTGGCAAGCAAAATTATGACATGTAGAATAAACAGTATATTAGAGGAGCAAAAATGAAGCAGAAAGGCGTTCACTCTTCAATTCCAAAAGAAACTGTTACTTAACTTAGGGGGTCATTATGATGGCGGACGGACCTGCGTCTGTCCGCCACCCCGAAGGTGGAGGGACCGTCCGCAGGGGCAGCGGTGGTCCCTCCGTGCGAATTAGGATGAGACCGCCACCCTGGCACATCCTTTATGTTTAACATTGCGGCGGGTGCTGCTTGAAGCAGCACCCGCCGCAATGCTAAAAATACATGCAGTGCATTTGCATGCACAAAGCGGCAGGCACTGCACGGTGCCTGCCGCTATGTACAAGCAAATGCAGGGGGGTACCATAGCTAACCCCCATGTGCACCCCCACCCCCTGACACCCTGGGGGTCCACAACAGGCCCCCAAACAGAAAAGACCACCTGCTTTTCTACAGCAGAAAACCCGCCGTGGAAAAGCATGTCTCCGCCGGCATCCTAATATGGCTGGTGGTGTCTGATAGACACCGCCGCCATATAAGAGCTTTTCCGCTGCAGTCGGAAGGCAACAGCGGCGGATAAGCGGCGGACAGAAACATGACCCCTCACAGCCATCCTAATCTGGCGGGGGGTCTTTTCTGTGTCCGCAGCGGTGAATCCGTATCCTTCGGGCCGGCGGTGGCTTCCGCCAGCAAGCAGGATGCGGATCCACCGCGATCCTAATCTGGCTCTAAGTTAGGAAACGTCACATTCAGTGAGTTCATGTTATAAGAAGGATAACTTATTGGGTAGAAAGCGTAATTTGTAAGCAAATGAGGAAAAAATCCCCTCAAAATGACGGTCAAAAAGCAACCTCAGCCCAGAAACCACAGAAGAAAGCAGTCTGTGCATGTAAATGTCATTACGCCATTAAACCATCAAAGTAGGCACATATTTGAAGCCTAAAATGCAACAGGAGAATCATATGCGCAATATTGGAAGAAATCCTGAAGTAAACAGAGTGCAGCACTCACCAGGCATCAGGGAAGCTAAAATGGCGGTCGCGTCACTGGTGCGACCCGCCAGAGAGAAAAAAGGGGAATAAAACCTCCTCCGCTCACCCCGCTTGGCTGTAAATCCTTCTACAAAGGCAGCAGGCACTGCGGTCCGGGAAAACAGTGAAGGCACTTGGAGGGCTCCAGTCGCTATTACAAGCCAACGGATCCCTTCGGAACAGCAGCCATTTCCCTTCATTACAAATTCAGATGGCAAATACACAAACACCCAGAGGCTCACAGAATGGTAAAGCAAGAAAATGCCCACATTTTCAAACACACAATTTAAAAAATACCTTCACTAAAAGGTGTATAATTAAATTCTGAGTTCAGAGAGCCTAAATTTCATTTCTCCATCTTGTCCCAATGGAAAGTTACACATGCAAACATATTACAAGGCAGCTCCCATGTTAACCTATGGGACAGACAGCCTTTCAATAGTGAAAAACGAAATACACAGTAATTCACTACCAGTACATGCAAAACACACCAGTACATGTCCTACCTTTCACATACACTGCACCCTGCCCACAGGTCTACATTGGGCCTACCCAAGGGGTGCCATTTGTGTAAGAAAAGGGAAGGTTAGGCACTGTCAAGCGGGTGCACTTGCCAGGTTGACATGGCAGTTAAAAACTGTGCACGTAGACACTAAAGTGGTAAGTCTGAGACACATTTACAGGGCTTCTCATGTGGGTGGCAAAAACAGTTCTGCAATCCCACTAGTTTCATTTGATTCACAGGCTCTGGCACAGTTAGTGCACATTACCAGGAACTTACCAGTAAAGCAAATATGGCAATCATAACTAACTAATTAGAATCATAATTTACACGGAGAGCATATGCACTTTAGTGCACTGATCAGTAGTGAGAAAGTTCCCAGAATCCTGTAGCCAACAAAAACAGGGTCAGAGAAATAGGAGGCAATGGGTTTGGGGATAAACCTGCAAAAAGGGCCAGGTCAAACATCAGGCAATCTGTATTTGAATATTGCTGCCTTCTATAGTGTCTCAGATTTGATTAACTCAGAGGAGGAAGTGATGTCATGACTGAATGCACATTCGTTTTAGTTAGTTGGATAGTAGTCCACCATACGGAATGAAAACACTAACTAGTTAGGTCCAGTCAAAGTTTAAAACAGTTTTAAACCTGAGCTCAACCCCCAGTAGCTAAGGCACAGAGTAAAAAGGTTGAACTTATAGAAAGATTTAAAGCATTTAGAAAAAAACTAATCTGTTAAAACATCAACGACAATAAAAGTCTCAGTCCAATTTATCAAAACAATGTAGAAAATGTAAAAAGCAGAACGTCACCAAACCAACAAAAATCCAATAAAGGGAACCAGAGATATGGATTTGTAAGGATTTAGGGAGAAATAATGGCAAAAAGCACAACCCACCTATGATAGTCTAAGGACGTTTTAGAGTGATTCCTAGTCATGATTTGAGGCTTATTGAGATGGAGTCCTTGTCAGATACAAGCAGTTTGAAAAAAAGTTTTTGTATCAAATCTGTTTATGAGATATTTTAACTATAGCATCAATTACAAATTACAACCAAGCACTGGTGAGGAGCTATAGGTGACTTTGTTTACAGATTCTTTACTTCTCCACCTTCAACTGCCCAAGCCCCTCTCCCTTTCTCAACTGCCAGCGTCCCTGATGGCGGTGCACTGTAAGAATTCATATTTTAGATGATGTATATTCTTCTCTAGATGGCCTTATGAGTGATGGGGTGATTTAGCATACATGTTTAGAGCCAAGATCAGTGTTCTTTCAGTAATCTGGATATCAAATACTTCATTGTGTTGGTAGGGATGGACCCAATCTGGAATATAATGATGAACACGGATATAACGTTACGTTTGCAGCTCTCTGTATTCTTTAGAGTGTAGAGTGATAGATGGTAACCAGTAATTATCAGATGTTTTATGCCTCTAGTTCAGGTGTTGAGTAATATATTCCCTAGCTAAGGTGTACCAGAGCTTATTGAGACAGTCGTCATTTGAGGGCTGATTTTTTGTGTTCCATTTTGCCAGGAAATCCTGGGTGGCGGCAACTGTTAGCACCAGGGTTAGTTGTTTACCTTGCAGTGATCTATATGACTGCCTTCCTAGGTGTGGTGCACCAAGTAGTACTGTGTCCAGTTCTCTGTCTGTGGATGTTTGGAATGCTCCCTCCTGCCTGTGTATTTTCTGGTCCCAATATCTCTCTAGAATATGGCAGTGCCTGAGGTACCAAGCAGAGGACGCTAGGCTGTATATTTTAAGATTATGAATACAGGGCAGCATTGCTTTTCCTCCCAGACTTCAAAGAAAAGTAACAGCGAGTTTGGCAAATAGTAACTGTGTCTGTGTTTGGTCTCATGCAGGGCAGGAAACGTTTGATGTATGTGAGTTCCAATGAAAGAAAAGAGAGAAGCTGCAATCTGTGTGGAACTCATTTATTTAATCATCACCCACAAGGTAAGGCGTAGACAGTGAGTTAAACAAGCAAACTCCTGCAAAATGCAGGGCTACTCTAAAATGTACGGACATCCTTTGGAGCCAAAACACATCAGGAGATAGCCCAAATAAGCCAATCATTGAAGAGGACTGTCCAAAGTCTGTCTATGTACATTTCAATGTTGTCTGTCCATGTACATGCCTATGTTGTGTGTGGTGAGAACAGGTCTTGCCCAATAGCTACGGTTTCTGTATCAAGACTGGAAAAAGTAACTTACGAGTAAAGCAATTGGCAAATTCCCAAAAACTCACTCAAAAGTGTATTACGCGCTCTGAAACAATACCCAAGCCAAAAGCATTGGGTACCGGAGTCCCTGCAGAGTTGGCCAATTACGTTTAGGAGCTCATTAAGAACAGTACAACCTTTGTAATCACTCACACTCAGCAGTCTTAAAGAAGGGTGCCATAGGAGAGATCTCCTTTCCTCAAAAACACCGCACAGGATTGAAAATGCCAAGTCCTAGAACATGAACGACATGTTTAGAGATCGCAGCATGCTTGTAATATATGTAAATGGAAATCAATGAAGTTTTTGGATAAACAGACCACTTAGCAAAGCATAGTTTTACTATGGGTCACATTGCAATTGCGCAATAATACTGCTGGGTCGTAAAAGGAGGCACCAGTTGCAGCAGGAGAACAAGATCTGCAGCAACTCCATGGTTCCGGGATATATCACACTGGAAACATTGCCTGTTCAAACATTCCTAATCTTCGGGCGATACACCAGAAAGAATATGGAGGAAGTGGAGTGGAAACACTGATTCCTGTCTGATTTCCCCCAATATCCGTAATCAGAAGAATTTCCACCTTGCGGACTTATTAATGGCACCTGTATTGCTATTTTAGTAATGCAGCCCGGGT